>NW_024062356.1:0-53918 GCF_006381635.1 Hibiscus syriacus
CAACTAATTAAAGGAAACAATCATAAACAGGACTAAATTAAGAGAAACTAAATGTGAGGATTAATTTAAGCTAAATATACAACTTTAGAATGATGATTAAATTCATGTAAATGTAAAATAACTTACAAAATTGGAATTAAACCAATGACTTAAATACAAAATGCGCATAACTATAGGGTCTTATATGCAATTGATCATATTCAGTTTAAGCTAAATAATATGGAAAAAACATAAAATGACTCATGAACATTTAAAACAAATAAGAAATTTAAACAAATGTGATTGAAATACAAAAATTAAAATACAACATACCAAACTATAAATTTATTAAACATGCGGCGCCTTGATGTTGAGTTTGCTCATTGATCGCATTACATAAATAGTGTAGTAATTAACATATTCTTACATCGGTATTAGTATCTACATCTCCCAATATCATAGTACCATAAAATAAACACATAATTATATTTGTGTAAGTATATTTTCGTTCAAAGAAATTAAAAATTAAAAATAATAATAGACAAGTAGGGGAAACATCGGGCACATCCCAAGTTAAATCTTAAGCATTTTGGGCCTAAAAATGCAATGAATATTGTTGGTCAATGGATCAATATCTCATTTCTTTTTAAAGAGACTCACTTTAAATAAAATAAATTAAACTAGAAAATGGAATTGAGGTGAGGAGGCAATTAAAAGTTCACTTTAAATGAGAGTTATAGAATAGCTCTTAATTTATAGTTAAATATAATATCACCACTTGACTGAGGTAGAGGACGTCTGTACATTCCATTATCATTCTATGGAAGAAGATGAATTACACGTGTATTGTTCAACTTCATGCGCACTGCAATGCAACCCGTGAAAATGCTGTCCAATTCACTCAAGAATAGGGGTGTAACGAGCCCCCCACCACCCAAAAAAATCAATTAATAATTGATTATGGACTTCCTGCAGGGAACGGAAAGCAAGTTGAGTTCATTTCGTTTCTAGTTTCACTTATTTCTGTTGTAATTTTTTACACTGCTCAGTTTGATATTTATCTTCTAAGATGAATGCAAACTATTAGAGGCTTGAATGGCTTGCTTGTGTTCCATTGTTACTGTAGTCTACGTTACTCGGGCTGGAGTATAAATGTTGAATACGGATATATATTTTACTTGGGTGTTCCATGTATTTGGAGGTCATATCCTCGAATAAATGTTTCAGACACTAGAGCAACATAGACTAGGTTTGCTTGTGTTCATCTTCGATTCTCTACACTATTTTTTTCACAAGATAGTTGATTCATGGAGTTCCATGCAATCTTGCAATGCTCTTTGTTTCTCGACGATCACGTTTTCATTTCCGCCATTGGAGAATAAACTTGTTAGCTTCGCAGCCTCGGATAATGCAGTGTTCAGGGTTTGAAGGAGGTAGAAAAGCATGTTGGGACTGATGTTTACTGAAATGAAAAGCTTAAGTGAATCGAAACAAGAACCTGGGTATGGAGTTGATTTGCAGAAGCTTCGTATGGAAGTGAGATTTGGGTTTAGAGAATTTGTTAAAGAAACGTTGAGAGAGAAAGTTGAAGAAAAGAAAAAGAAGATGATATGGTATAATGGAAGCCATGAAGGCTATTGCAGAAGCTAATAGGATTTTTTTTCTGTTTTTATAGACCAATGTTAGATCAGATAAGGTAAATTGTTGAGATTGTCAGACTTAGCGTTGAACTTGAGTTGGTTTGATATCCCACATCGTTGATTGTTGGGAACAAGAGGTAAAGTGAGTGTATAAAAGTAGTTGGGTTTCAATAAAAGAAAGCAAAAGCTCAGAATTGAGCTCAAAATCGAGCTTGAATCGAGTTTAGAATCGAGCTTCAATTGAGTTCGAGTTTCGAGCATAAGTTGAGCACTTGATTTTTTTTGAGTTCGAACTTTTTCAAGTTCGAGTCGAGTTTCAATATTATCTTTCAAGTTTGAGTCGAATTTAAAAATTTTAGACTCAGCAAGTTTTTGAGTCGAGTCGAGCTTAGATTTTCCTACACGAGCTCGACTCATCTCGTTTACACTCTTAGTTGCTACTTCCATCCACACGATTTCCCCACTTTCCCAACAACATTAAGATAGCGCGTAGCTCTCAGCCGCCATAGTCCCATGACTACAAGCAAGGCCTACCTACTAATACTCGATTAACATGCTTCATCTTCCCCTTCATCTACCGCAGAATTCTCCATATGAAACCCTCATTTTACACATATCCTAATAAAAAAAAAACCGTAACCCTTTTTCTCTCTTTTGGTTTCAGTATTCCACGGCGAACTCTCAAGAGAATCCGATCTTGTGCAAGCAGAACTGGATGTCGTTCAGGTTGAATATGAAGACCAAGTTTGGGGTAAACGATGTAGTTGTTTAAATCTATTCTGCTTCAAAAGGCGGAGATTCAACGATGTCGATGAATCCGATACGTTATTGTACCGGAGAGGAGAAGAGCAGACCGAGACATGGTGGAAACCGAAGCTGAATAAACTGAAACAAGTCTCGGAAAAAGTAGCAGGTCCCAAGTGGAAGAATTTTATTAGGAAGAAGAGTGGATATTGCCATAAGCCGAAGTGTCAAAAGAACAGGTTTCAGTATGATCCTTGTAGCTATGCTCTCAACTTCGATAATGGTGCTGATAAAGGAGACGATTTGCTTCGGAATTTCTCTTCCAGGTTTGCTGTTCCGTTTGAAGATGATCGACAACGACCCGGCCAGAAATGTAATCGATCATACTGTTCTCAACTCAGTTCATTTCATACATATTCTCCTGGAATCCATGTTTAAAGTACAGTAATATACTTTTGTTCATTGCAAATAAATTGGTAAATATCTGATATGAAATTTGAATAGAAACTGCTTATATTTGACCCTTAAGCTCATATGGCAAACCTGATTCAGTCTACTGGGCTTACAATTTTGTTCACAAAAGACATCTTATGTGTTAAAAGATAACCCGAACCCGAATCCGAATCCAAACATAAGTAGGTTAAGAGCGCAAGTTCCATTGTCAGAAAGACAAGGAAGTTACACCAAAACTCCTGAATGTGCATTAAGAAATGAGACACCTCAAACCTCATGTCTCTTCCAATATGTTATTGCAAGCCATTTAACTAAACTGTCAAACCCAGTATCTCACCACTGGTAGGTAGAAACATGTAGTTTATGACCAAGTAGATAATTATAAGTGAAGAAACACTAGTTTGTACATGCAAATGAAATGAAACGATGTTTTATGTATATTAAGGAAGAGAAGGTGGTGACAAGGAAGGCTTGGCAACTTGGAGCTCACCACAGTCACTGATATAAACAGTTTTAAGAGGCCTATTCCATAATGTGCGTCCCTTTTGCGCTCTCTCATCTCCGAAGAATTCGGCCAAGTCATTTAGTTGTCGAATTCTTTCCAAGGGTTTGTATGTCGGGATGGAAGCGATCTCCGTCACAACATCCAACCCTGAAAAATTCAATCGGAGAAATCAACTTAACAATTTCTTAACATCTAGACAATGTGTGCAGAGGCACGAGAGCAGTGAAGGAGGAATCCCATCAATACATATGAGTTCTGAAAGCAATATCAGAGTTAGAAATGCCATGCATTTTGCCAGAAATGCAAACTGGGAAAGACACAAGTCCTTGGGATGTATAAGAAGTCATGTAATTCTACTCTAACAGTGTCACCATGCCGTAAAGATTACGAAAAGGTTTTATTATGGCAGCTAGTTTCAAGATCTAATCAGAAGGGGAAAAAAAGTATTCAAAGATTTGTGATAATCGGGAATTTTGTGAAGCCACGCAAGCAGCTAGGATAATAGGCAAGGGTACATTTTGATATAGGTATATTTTTTTCGTATTTTCTATATAAATTTATACTCTTAAAAACTTTGCACATTCTAAATTTCTAATATAACTTCCTAAGGGCACATTTTGATATAAAATCATTCGTCCGTACTTGAATGGAGCCATAGATGAGTTTTGAATAAAGAACAATAGGCAAGGGAAGTAAAGCTTAGCAAATCTAAATTAGGCACCAAAAGCCACAACAAAGCAATGAACGCACGCACTCTAGCCAATTTAAAACAGGAAGCGGCTCTGTAGAAAGTCTAGGCATTTGAAAGATCTTGACTGTTCATCCCATAACTCAGAAAATTTCAGCGTGCTCCCAATTTCAAAGAACTAATTGAAGTTTCTTTTTTCCAGAAAATTTTTAAAATGAGATAGCTAAAGCACATAAAATAGAGATCAAAACCTTACCTTCAAGTACCGTCCCAAAAACAATGTTGTTGTTATCGAGCTGAGGGCAGGGGCCAGGCCCTATAGTAATCAAGAACTCAACATTCCTGTAATCGGAATCAAGCTTAACTTCATCGTCATCATCGTTCTCCGATAAACAAAGCGAAACGATACCAGCCCTTGAATGTTTAAGCAAGAAGGCCTTAGAGTCGACAGTCTCAGTGTTCCGAGGCAAGTCCAAGGAAGGAGGCAGATGGAGTTCGCCGTACTCCCGACTCCGGCCTTGACGTCCGGCCTGGAAGAACTGTCCGGGAAATATTTTGTGGACGAGCGTATTTTTGTAGGAAGAAGAGGTGCACATGAGCTTGAAAGTGGAGACTGTTAGAGGAAGGCAGTTGCCATAGAGGCCAAGGACCAGGCGGCCTAAAGAAGTGGGGTCAGAGCATAGAGGGGTGCTGTCGACGGCCGTGGTGCTGCGGAAGTAGGTGGGGCAGAGGGAGAAGTCGAGGAAGACCCGGTCGGTTATGGTGGTGTCTAGTGGTGGTGGCAATGAGGATGAAGATGAGAGTGAGGTGGTGAGGGTGGAGGAGAGGAGGAGAGAGCGGCGAGTGAGGGTGCTAGAGGCGGAGGAGGAGGACAGAAGGGGCGGAGGAGGGATGGGTGATAGAGGAGAGGCCATGTGAATTGTGAAGACGTGGCTAAGGGGGAGAAAGGAGCGGATGGAGATGGGAGTAGTTGCTAGTTCGGGGAGTGTGGGGCTTACAATATAGCCTTTTGGATAAACTACACCATTCATCACTCAACTATATTCTCAATCTTATTTTAGGTCATTAAAATTTGAAAAATTTCATTGTAATTACTAAATTTTTGGATAAACTTTCGAAGGTGAAGTTGTCGATAACTATGAATGAGGCAGAGGATACCGTAGATCATATATAGGTGTAATTAGAGGTGGAAGGCATTAATATTAACGGAAAACAAATTTTACGTAAAGATACATTTTTGATTCCTATTATGGAGGGAAGAAACAAAGGGACATATCAGTTCCTACGGAATGTTATATTCATTGTCCGAGAATTCTAAGTAAATGAACAAATCCCTTTGAACTTGTGCAATGCACATTTGCAGTTGATGAACAAATCCCATATCATGACTATGAACAAATCCCATATCATGACTATGGATGTCAATCCAATATGGATGTTAAGACTAAACATGTCGATTTCGATCTTCATTTCTAAGAAAAAGTTATGTCACATCCACTACTTGCTAACTATGTCCGTGCACATTGCTAAACGATTGATGTTCTTACTTGGCTTCTCTCGGCTCTTGCTTTTCAGTTTTTTTTATTACTCCTCTGTTCATACTTTTTCTTGTTTAAAGTTTCCACATAAATCTGTCTTAATTCTTCTTCTATGATCGCTTATTTACCATTATCTCATTCACTAACCTTTCTTTTTAATTTCTAAACCTTTCTCTGCTGCTGAGCTTCTGTTTGAGCTCCATCGCCATTAAAGAGCCATTAGGAAGAAGAGGAGATTGAGTAGAGAATTCGGAAGCCAACAAAGACAATGAACCACCGCCCCATGCTTGTTTCGTAGGGAATGATATATTTTTTGTCCAAGAACCACAAGTATAGATGAACAAACCCCTTTGAGCTTGTGCATTGCACATTCACAGTTCCGATGGTACGGCCTCCGTTCGATCGAACCGTCTTGCATTGATATGCTTCCTTCGAAAACACACCGGAGCATCATCTGAGCTGCACCAGTGGCCATTTCCCTCTCCTCTCTCTTCCTTTCCTGTAAATCTATATTTCTATGCAAGTGTGGAGCATAGAGAGAGAGAGGAAGGGGTACTCTATAGGGTTAGAAGAGTCAAAGAGAGAAAAGCCATTTCATCCAACGTAGAATACAAGAGAATTAAGATTGATATCGTTCAAACCAAGGTGTTGTTTCACAACAGTCCAAGTAAAGACTAACGTGTTTCTCTAGGTCGGTTTTAGTTTTCTCATAGTAATTATGCTTCCAATGGAAAACTGAAAGGAAGAATCTGTAGTAATTTAGAAGTTATTGGATGAAGTTTTTATGTATTCTTTTTGCCTTGGTTCAAATCATTCTCTAAGTCGTTTTAAGTTGAGTAGAATTGACTCTTGAAATTAGCGTTTATGGTCTTTTAATAATTTTGGGTGAATTATTAGGCGATGATCTCCAAGTGCAGGAAAGCACAGATGCAGTTATGGACAGGACTACGAATCGAACGAAGACAAACAACGAAATGAAAAGAATTTTTTGTTTGTGCTGGTTCATTACAAAAATTAGTTTGTTTGTGTTCGTTTGTTAAAATGATAAACGAAGACAAATGAACGAGTATAAACGAACATAAAATTAATTGGTTTTATATTTGAGAATGGTTTTTTTAAATTTCCAAATAATTTTAGGATTTACATTTTCTTTAATTGATTTTAATTATTTTTATTTGGTTTTAAAATTAATTGGGTTTTAAAAATATTAATGATTTAAGACTAAAATTTATTAGGTCTTAATATTTCAAACGGGTCTGGAGATTAGACTGAATATAAACAAACAAACATAAACGAACATACATAAATAAACAAACATAAACAAACGGATTATAGAACGTTCACGAACATAAATGAACGAACGAGTATTTTTTCGTGTTTGTTCATTTAGCTAAACAAACATAAAATCTTGTTCATGCTCGTTCGTTTAATAAATAAACGAACATAAACAAACTTTCCACCAAATGGTTCACTAAACGTTCGATTCGTATACAGACCTAGTCATTGAAGTCTTTGCTACGAGAAATTATGTGTTAATACTAATATTGTTAAAAAATAGTTTTTATTTTATTGTTAATATTAATATTGTTACAATTTTAAAAAATTAATAATAATATTTAATTTATAATTTTAATTTAAATGTTAATATTATTAGAATTATAAAAATCAAACCCCAACAAACATGTGGAATAATTTTAGTATAAAATATGGAAATATTATTATTATAAAATGATAAAGAAATAGTTTTAATAATAAAAAAATAAGGAAAAGGAAAGGAGAGAAAAGGCAGAGGAAATCAGTCATACAAGTCCAAATAATTAGCTCTATAGAAGTGACCTTTGGGTTATTTTTGGCAATGTAAAATTTTAAACAGGAAACAGTAGAAATATTTGTTTACAATGAAGTTTTGCTAAGTGATAATTCACAGTGAAGTGGTTCAGCTACAAGTTTTCCCTCTATATATCTAGGGGAATTGTACTTTGAAGACTAACTACAAACTTAACTGTTTTTTATTCTCTTTAATACAAAACCGGCGCTGAGCCGTAAGGAAGAAGAGGAGATTGAGATGATAATTTGGAAGGAGACAAAGACAAGGAATAAGCATCCCATGCTTGTTTCTTAGGGAACGACATGTTGGTTGCCCGGAAACTACAAGTAGAACAAACCCCTTGGAGCTTGTGCAATGCACATTCGCAATTCCGGTGGTACGGCCTCCGTCGAACCAATCCGTCTTCCGTCGAGATGATTCCTTCGAAAACACACCGGAACATCACCTCAGCTGAACCAGTGGCCATTTCACTCTCCTCTCTCTTCCTTTTCTTCTAAATCAAGCTGTTATCTTTCTATGCAAGTGTGGAGAAGTGAGCATAAATAGAGAGAGGAAGGTGTTTCGTGTAACGTGAATCAAGACAGAAAAAAACTCTTGCATTCAACGTAGAGTACAAGACAAGTAACGTTGATCACGTTGTTCACAGTTTCAGTTGCCGAAGAGAAAGGGAAAGAATCTCTTAGTAATCAGAGGAAGAATTGGATGGGTTTGTTTGTGTTAGGTTAGAGTTTTCGTTTCTTTTTTTTTTTTCCCTTTTAGTTTTGTCTTAAATCAATATTCCAATTTCCAAATAGAGTCTTAGAGAGTAACTTGCATAGATTGTGGAAATTAGCATGATTGTGTTTATTGTTTTTAGGTAACTACAAATTTAGTATATATACTGTCAGTTTTGGTCCGTTTCAATATTTGAACTTTCAATTTTTTTTAAAATCATATCTAATGTTTAGTTTTTTAATTCATTTTAGTACTCTGCAGTTAAAAAATTAACACGTTTAGTACCTAAACTATCAGTTTTGGTTCGTTTTAATACATAAACTTTTATTTTATTTTTTCAAAATTTAACGTTAAATTTTAAACGGATACTTAAATGAAATAAAAATTAAACTTTATTTATGATTTTAAAAAAAATTAAAATTTATATATTAAAACGGGCCAAAACTAATAGTTTAGATATTAAACATATTATTTACCCTTGTTTTTAATAAGTTGGAATTACGAGGCATTCCTCTCCGATGAACGAAAAATTCATTCTCTTGGGAGTGGGTTCATTGCTTTGTCTTCTTTCCCAAGGGACAAAACCAAGTATTTTTACGTTGTTCTAAAGTTCACAATGCTAATCAAACCTGTCCTCCATGCAAAGTGATGGACACGTACAATGTGAATTAAGTTTATTGTTGATTATGGGTAATGTCTTAGACATTTTGGGCATGAACGAAAATTATATGTATGGGTAAACTATCAAACTTCAAAACAATAAGGATTCACTAAATATTTAATCTAAAAAATCAGAATAAATAAAAACTTAATTTAAGTATAAATTGATAAAGATGTTAAGTATTATTAGATCAACGATTTTGAAATTAACAATATATCATTCATATATATAGAGACGGATGCGGGATCTTAAGTTAAGAACGGATTTCTAAAATTTTAAGAGGATACAAATTTATAAAATGCAAGGTAACAAAACATAATATTAATATAAAACATAAAAAATATTTAAATTATATGATGATTTAAAATTTTCAGAGAAACGACAACCCACTCGCTATACTCAATCCATCCCTACAAATGTACATCGGTCTCCAATTATGGGTCATCATTCTTGGACTTTGTTCTATTAGCATGGAGTGGTATAATAAGTTTGTTGTTATTATTATTATTCAAACTAATAACAATTTTTTAAACTTTTGACTCATTATTATTTATAAAAATATAAAAAAAATATTTTAGAAACCTTTAATCAAGTAGTTTTGGAATATACATTTAATAAAATTTAATTTTTAAAATATTTAATATAAACATGGACAAAATTTAAAAACTTTAACTTTATTTTTAATAGGACAGAGGTAGTAATAAAGTCCTCAAATCATTCTTGAACTTTTGGTCTATTATCATGGAATGGTATAATAAGTTTATTATTGTTTTCGTTATTATTCAAATTAAAAATAAAAAGATGTAATAATGTGTTACTAGATTTTGTAGCAATTGACATTACTATAAGAGATAAAATGTTTAGAAAATGACGTGGTGAATTAAAATTATATTTTATTAATTATACACCTCAATTCGTAAATGAATGATTGTTATCTTTAGATGTTCTAGCGTCTACTGAAATGTTTAAGTGTTCATTGTCGAACAATTTAGAATCTTTAGAACATATATTATCTTGTAATCACATCATCTAATAATAAAAAAGAATTAATATGATTATACTATTTAATTTTTTTAATTAATATTATTTTAAAATTGAAACATATGTAATTTTGAAATTACAATTTATATTATCAAATTAGTTGAAAAGATTAAAATATAATTATACAATGTTGGTCAAACGTGCCCAAAGAATTACAATTCTTTATGATTACACTAAGAAGTTTAGGGAATGAAGAAATTTCGGAAGAAATGGGGTCATAACCATGGAGGTCCTCACTACTGCTTGTTTACAAAGAACAGTGAATTCAATAGCATTCAAAAGGATGTATACTTCAAAGAAACTTGATCTGGTTCCTCTAAATAATTCCCATATCTTAAAGAAATGAACATAAAAATAATAATCCAGAAAAGGACCAAAAATCCAGCGTTCATATGGCAGCAATATCAAAACCTGATATATTCTTCTCACTATCCACGAAGGAAACCCATCGACGTTTCGATTCCATGCTTTCCACCGAACGGCCAACAACGAGAGAAGACCGACAACAGAATCGGGAATGCGTCATCGATAACGAACAATCATTCCTCCATGTCTTCTTCTTGGAAAAAGCTACGTTCCTAGCATGATAATTCTCATAGCGGCGTTTGTGGTAAAACAAGCCACTAAATACATAGTAAATAGCGGCGTTTGTGATAAAAAAAAGTCACTATATATCACAACATATAGCGGCATTTTGGAAACAAACGACGCTATATGTCACGACCTGTTGCGTCATTTTTTTTCACAAACGCCGCTAACTATTGCAGTTTGTTATAGCGGCACTTTTTGCGGCGTTTTTTCAAGCGCTGAGAAAGTTTTTAGCGGTGCTTAAAAATGCCGCTATAGAACTAATAAAACGCCGCTAAAAACCTATTTTGTTATAGTGAAACAACCCGATGAGCAAACAAGACCCTTCAAGTTGTGCAAAGCACAGCTACAGTTCCGATGATACGGCCTCCGCTCGACCTCGATCTCGTGCTCACGAGGCTTCCTTCCATGACACACCGGAGCATCATCATCCCAGCCGTTGCTCCTGCGGCCATTTCTCTCTTTGTTCCTTGACTGTTTATATATATATAAGATGTCCTTTTTGACCAACTGGTAATGAGATGAAAACGAGTAGTAGTTTAACGGTCTTGTTGTTTATGTTGGTGAGACAATTGAGCATTCTTATGCATGCAACAAAGTAGTTCCAATTTTCAAGTCGTTATAGGCACTTGGAAGCTAGCAAACTGTCCTATCGGTTTGGGGTTTTGATCTGGAATTTTAACTTCTACACTCTTTCCCAACTTGGCAATTTCTTTTGTCCATGCTTGTATCTACACTTTTGTCTAAGTGTCAAGGAGGCATAATCTATAACTTACACATCATACAAGTACTAATAGCGTGATCTGAATTAACAAAATTTAACGGCTATTGTGTTGGACAATGACCAAAATTTAAATTTTGAAAAAGTCCGGGGCCTAAAATGAGCAAATCAGAGTAAATTCAAAACTTATGCATTGCACGGGGACTAATGGAAGGATTTGAATCAACACTTTGGCGGCTGGTCGACGATACGGAGTTTGCCCCGCAGACAGCTGGGTTTTATCATATGCATCACTTTGGGGGCTAAGCAGATGCTTATTTATTTATTTATTCTGCTTTCATGTTAAAGGCATATCAAATTAGGTTTACAACTCCTAACTCCCAATTTCTTTTAATCTTCTTTTTGTGACCTGTTTGAAGCAAGCAATATATCTAATTACTTTTAATTTTCTTTAATATATATTTTTCAATCCACATAATTTTTAATGTGATGAATGGTATGGTCAATTCAATCTAAATTTGATTTATATTAATAATATATAAGATAACATAAATTTGAGTATATGATTAAATATGATATATATATATATATATATATATATATATTAAAATTATATAAATTAAACATTGTATTACATTAGAAAAATAAAATATACTTTCTATTTGTATTAGGAATAGAGATGATCATGGCTCGGGTCAAATTGAGTTTTTGACTTGCTCAAATTCGATCAAAAATTAAATCGTTCTATTCATATTCTACTCTGAATTTATGAGGGTCTCACTCAATCTAAAATCTGACCTCATTTGTTAAGTTAAAATTCGTATCCAACATAACTCGAGCCAAATTAAATATATATTTATGAAGTTAAATTAGGACCTAATCGAAAAAATAAAATATAAAAAATATTATTGTAATTACCTATAAATATATAAAGATAATTATAATATTATGTCGGATCGAATGAGAATAATTTTTTTATTTTAAACTCAAACATGATCATATCCGATCACATCCTTTAAAAAAATTAATCCTAACAAAACTCAAAATTTTAAAATAAAAAAAATCCATCTAACCGGATCAGACGAATCGGTTAGAATCATAGTCTAGATGAAATAGTGGACCGTTTCCCTTGTTCAATGCCGTATTGAACTTTATACACTTTTTCCAACCGAGTTGTCCGTTAAAATATTTTTCGGAACATTTTGTCTCGTAAATTTAAATCGTTATATTTAAAAATACGTTGATAAATTATATATTTAATCACTCAACTATTTATGCAGTTTCATTTTTGTCAATCAACTATTTTTGTTTTCAAAATAATCATTAAACTTAAGTTTTTGTTTCGTTTTGATCATCCAATTCGATTAGATTTATTTTTAAATTTACAATATATAAGAATTTATTATATTCTATATTTTTTTACTCAACACATAAATTTAATGTATAATGGATATATAATATTATAATGTAAATAATATACAACATATTTAATTGTTTGTAATTAAAATTTTAATAAAAGAAATATTAAATATTAAATTAAAATATTTAACACAATTATATAATATAAAAATTTTAATACCCTACATATTTTATAATTTTTAACATCACATCAATATATAACATTATTAAATAAAAAAGTTATATGATAAAAATAATAAAAATATGATATGAAAAAAATATTTTAAGCTTATTAAAAACGACTAGACTTGAAATTGAGTGCTATATACAATATTTTAGATAGGTCTGAGGTCGAACTTGGTATTTTTATTATATTAAAAGACAATATACCATAATTTAATTTAATCTTCTTTAAAAAAATTATTAATGTGTTTTCAAAATGTGCCACTTGGTCTCTATATTTTAAAAAATAAAAATCCAAAATTTATATATAATTATAAACAATGAGTAAATTTTTTCAAAAATATATAATTCTAAAATATACTTAAAATTCCATATCAATATTAATTATAAAAACATTAATTTTTTCCTAAAATGACAAATTTGAGGACTTAAACAAATAAGCTGTCCAATCAAGTTTATCTTACTAAAGTGCCTTTTTATTAAGACATGTAAACTATAAATCATAGAATTATACAATGATAATTGAACATTCTATATCAAACACATATTTTGAGTTAATTTTATGATAACGAAGTCCTATAATTTTCAAAGATGCTATAAGCATGTTCTCTTTCCATGAAAGAGTTAAATTTCCCAAGCAAGAAGGTATAGAACCAGAAAACATATTTTGAGAGAGATTTGTAATGCTCAAGGAATACAACTTGCATAGTTGAACTAGAATTTCACCTTGTAAATGATTACTCTTAAGAGAAGCACACTCAAAGAAGAAACAGTGTAAATCCATTTTGGAATACAACTTGCATAATTGAACTGGAATTTAATCTCATAAAATATTTAATATTTCTTTTATTAAAATTTTAAATACAAACAACTAAATATGTTGTATATCATTTACGTTATATTATTGTTTATTATTATACATTAAATTTATATGTTGAGTAAAAAACTATGTGATATAAACGGATTCTTATATATTGTAAATTTAAAAAATAAATCTAATCGAATTGAGTGACCAAAACGAAACAAAAACATAAGTTTATCATTATTTTGAAAATAAAAGTAGTTGACTAACCAAAATAGAACCACACAAATAGTTGAGCGACTAAATATGTAATTCACCCACGTGATTTTTAACGGAGTTAACATGTTAGGGAAAACGAAGTAGCGATTTAAACTTTAGGGGGCAAAACGTCCCGAAAAATACTTTAATTGACAACCGGTAAAAAGGTATAATTTAGGGGAAGGTGTATTTAAGCCTTCTTTAAACTATATAAAACAAATAGCATTTTTATCAATTAATTAATATTTCATTAAGAGAAAGACAAACACAAATCAAATAACCTCGGTAGTAAATAAATTGTTGTTATTCTTTAAGGTCCTAGGTTCAAGTACTGTGAGTACAGAGGTATAAACGTTCAATGTTAAAATTTTAAATTAAAAAATTAATTTAACTCGATGAAATCAAAATATGTCGAATCCAAGTAAAATGTTCATCTATATATATTGTTATAAAAAATTTCATTATATTGAAGTGATTGCGATTTGTTTTCTTTGATTGTTATTGTTACATATTAATATAATTTCGTTTCACCTTAATACCAAAATTAGTGTCTAAATTATACCTAAATTCTTAAATAGGTGTCTAAATTATTTTTTGATCCATCTAGGTGCCTAACGTTATAAATGTTACCAATTTAGGTGTTGGAGCAGTTAAAGACGTTAATTTCCTCGTTAAGTGACATGTGTTATAATCTGGTGAATTTGAAAATTTTATTTAAAATTATATATATTTTTAAAGGAAAACATAAAAATTTTAAAATAAACCCAAAAACTTTGAAAACCTTTATTTCAACCCCATAAACTAACGTTGACCATCGCCCTTTTTCATCGACGAGCTCTACCCGACCTCATTTCCTCCAACGACCAAAACCTCCCATGAAATTGTGATCGATCGATGGTCGATCGACGGCGAATCGATGTTTTATACCCCGTGAACCATAGGATAAAAATCATGATCCCACGCAATCTCGACAGCCAATCGATGACAACTACGATGGCGTATGACTAGGAATGTAACACCCTAAACCCGAATATGCCTAAAGTACCACATTAGATTGTCGATGCAACCCCTGATTTTCAAAACCTATTCATTCATCTTTTAAAAGCATACTCAGTGGTATCATACAAACATAAATAACAATTATAAAAACATTTTATAAACCCAAGCTTCGTGACACATAATTTAAATCAAAGTATTGCAAACACTTTCTAATAAATATGAATACATGAGTAAGGTTCAATGAATACACACGCCCACTAAAGCTATAGTACAATATTATAAAGGAGATGATAAAAATTCTGCTACAACGGTGCTTCACGAACGGTACAAGCTAAAAACCTATGAACAGAAACATCCGAATGCTAAGCTTACAAAGACCAGTAGTATAATCGCTAATCTAGAGCAACATTATGAGTTCGATAAACATAAGCATGTTAAAGATATAGTACTAAGAAGTAGGTACATGCATGATCTTAATCAACTGCTACCTACTTAAGGTTCAACTGTTCTATCGTTGCAGTAAAAGTCTCACGCTTCCCTTAATCCTCTACTAAGGCATCGCCATGAGTACACCTCTTCCCATACTGGCTATAACTACTATATTGTAACATCCCAAAAATTGGACTAGTGATTGAAATGGAAGTTTTTGAAATTTAGTGACTAATTTAAGAAAATAGAAAAGTTTAGGGACTTAAATATGAATATTTTGGTATTGGATTAAATGATAATTATGGAAGGAGTGAAGGGAATTATGGTAATTTTAGCTTAAAGGATATTTTATCTTCTTTATTAAGAGATAACACGTGGGATTTGAGAGATTTATCTGGAAGCTTAGCTTCCTTGTCTTCTCCTTATTCTTCTTCTCGTTAGTTTCATCTAAAAAGGTAAGTTGAATTCAGCTGTTGATTTCTTGAATTTCTAAGTTGGTTTAGATTCTTTGGTTATTATATAAGCTTAAGGAAAGCTATATAAGCTTAAAACATCAAGAAGAGAAAATTAGAAAGGAAATTATAAAAATGGTGTAGAAATGAATTGGTGGTATGAAGAGGTTTTGAATTTCTATTTAATGAATTTGACTTTTCATTAGAAGGATTAATAAGTTTAAAGCATTAGAAATGAATTTAGAAAACATGGAAAGTTTGGTAAAATTCTTAAATTCAAGAGTTATGGTGAGTTATAAAAGATGATGAGGTGTTATAGTGATATATGATGGTTTAAGTATGTATAATTAAGTTTAAAAGCATGAAGAGAGCCAAATAAGTAGAGTTTGAGGTAAAATATTGGAATTTTCAGGTTTAAGGAATGAATTCTGGGTTGGTAGTATCGATATTGGTTTAGTAAATACCGATACTATAAGGCAATTTATGAGAAATCTATGCATAGGGTATCAATAATGCATGAACAGTATTGATACCATAAGGAGGAAGAGTGATAGTATCGATACTAGGGGTATCGATATCAGACAACATCGAAGCTAATATTGGTATCGATACCAGAGTGGAGTATCGATACCCTAGCATAGAAGTATCGGTACTGTGCTGGTAGTTCCGATGCTACTTAAGTTGGAAAGTGGAAATTAGTGTTTTATTTGTTTGCTTTGGTTTGAATATTATCGAGTAATTCAAATCCCGATATTCATTAGATTATATTCGTGTAGATATCGATCGAAAACAAAGTTTGTATAGGCCATCAGAGTAACAATTTCGAGAGGGGAAACAAGAGATTGGTATTGGCAAGTGAACCAAGGTGAGTCCATGATATTAAGTGTAAGTTATGCTTGGAATTAAGACTTGCGATGAGTCTAATTCAGATAGTAGATTATATTAGTACAAGGATACAAGCATGTAGAGCATATGAAAGAAAGTGTATATATATATATCATAAGTTATTACATAAGTTGCATGATATACTATGTATGTTAAATGAGTTATGTGAATGTATGTGGTATGATAACTTATGTTAAATGATATAATTGAGTTATCTGATTATGTGTGAAAAGATATGATCTATATGAGAATATGTATATGGTTATGAGCTATGTGATAAGACGTTATACGATTAAATGATCAAGAGATACAAGCCAAATGATATGTGACATGTGAATCATAAGGAAATGGTCTACGTATAAGTGAACTGTATGACTATGTGAATATGTAATAACATAAAAGATAATGCCCATGTTATTTATAAGAACTAGGGGTATAGTTGGCATTCCAAGAGTCGAGGGTTCTACGTGGTCCTTCGAGACATATATGTAATCCTTTGGAACATATATGTGGTACTTTGGTACACTTATTTGGTCCATTGGAATATGTATATGGTTCTTAAGGAGTGGTTCTTTGGGACATATGTGATATGTGGTCCTTCGGGACACAGTGGTCATTCGGGACACAGTGGTCATTTGGGATAAATCCTATGCGCCACTAGTGGGAATTATACGAGCTGTGGTGACAACATTAGTGCACAACCTCTATGTACTCACATACCTTAAGTTCTCACAAGGGTACATGGGCTATTAAAAGACATAACATAAATAAAGTGTATGTGTTGCCATGTGTTTTGCTATGTGAAAATGTATGATATGATTTATATAAGTGTTAATTATAAGTTTAATTGATAAGAAACATTAATGATAATAAATCTGTGTATGCATATAAGTTTGTGTTTGTAACAACCTTAATACCGGGTTAGTGACTAAATTGTAAAACTTCATAATCTGGTGACCAAAGCAGAATAATTGAATAGTATTGTAATTTGGTATAGGGTTAAATTGCAAGGAAGATGGATTTGAAGGATATAATAGTCATTTGTATGGAAAATAATTAAAGAAGATATATATATATATATTAGCTACACGTGGAAAAGATTGAAGCAAAACACAAGGTTCCAGAGTTCTCTTCTTCTCTTCTATCTCCACACGTGAAGAGGTCAAAACAAAGATGAGATTTCTCATGAGCTAATTATTTGCTGAAATTTAAGTTTTGTTTTGATCTTTAGATGCTAATTAAGCTTAAGGAAAACTTAAGTTGCTTTAAAACAACAAGATGAAAGGTGTAGGAAGAATTCAAGATTAAGAGTTCTTGAATGAAATTTTGAAATAGAGTTCATAATTAGAATTGGAGGTTGAATTTGACTTGTCATCGACTTAATTAAGACATACGAAGTTTTAGAATTAGATTTAGAACATGTTAGAATTTGAGTGAGATTCTTGAATTTCATAAGGAGGATATGATTTAGAGGTTTAATATGAAATAAATGAGTATAAATTGGTCTAAGTATGTATACTGGAGTTAAGTATATAAAAGAGGATAAATCATGAAGTTTTGAAACTGAAAGAGTGAATTATCGTGCCTAAAGAGTAATTTATGGGCAAGGTGTATCGGTACACATTCAAAGTGTACCGATGCACTCTTTAAAGAAGAAACATTGAATGTCTTGAGTGTATCGATGCACAGTTAGTCCATCGATGCACCCATTTAAAATGAAAACATCGAATGCCATGAGTGTACCGATGCACAGTTAGTGCATCGATGCACCCCCTTAAGATTAAAACATCGAATGTAATTTGTGTACCGATGCACAGTTAGTGCATCGATGCACAGTTAGTGCATCGATGCACACATTAAGGAATACATCGATACACTGTAGAATGCATCGATACATACCTTCATTAAAAGATGAAAATAGCTTTCTTTTTAGCCTAAGGAGTGATAGTTTAAAATATATCAATTAGTATTCTTATATGTATCAATGTATTACTATGTATATATAGAGCGTACTTCTGTTCCAGAATAATCGAAGGATTAGAATCGAGTCAAAGCTAGACTAAGGTGAGTGCATATCCTAGATAGAATTGTATTGAGATAAGACTTGCGATAAGTCTATCTCTTATAATTGAATTTATGATCTCATATTCATGCACATGCATACATATATATGCGTTAATGTTATAGTGATTCCATGCATAATTCATTCATGATTTAACATGATATTATATGAATGAATGCCATTATCAGAGAATCCTTCTAGGTATGTGAAATAATGGGAATGATCATATGAAGTGACTTATGTGTTTAGATGGATAGTGATGAAAGAGATGTGAAAGGAGAAATGTATTTATAATTATGCCCATGTTATTTAATATGAGAGCTGTAGGTATAATTGGCATGCCAAGAGTCGAGGGATTATAGTGGTCCTTTGGGACATAGTGGTCATTCGGGACAGAGTGGTCCTTCGGGACAAATATTTAGTGCCCCTAGTGGGATTTTATTCGAGCTGTGTGACAGCATTGTGCACAACCTCAGTGTACTCGCGTACCTTCTGTTCTCAATAATGTACATGGGCAATCCAAAGATAAATTAAAGTGAAATTAGAATAAGAATGTATGTTATATATGTGCATATTATCATCATATATGTTATAGTGTAATAGATACATGCAAGTTGAAATGTCACGATCAATGGTAAGAATGCATGTTCATAAATTCATTGTTATACATGTGTATACATATATTTATGTTATGCCTCACTAATTCTTTGACTTAACATGTAAGTGATTTATACGTAGGTACAAAGAATCGGGAAGAATAGAAATAGGAGTGGCAAGAACAGCAACACTGCTAGAAGATTAGATCAGAAGTAACTGATAAAGTATGTATTTTGTTGTGTATAGTGTGTTGGCATGTAAGAAAATTGTCAGTTATGAATGCTCTGATCGATTTTGTTTATTTTGGTCCATTTATGTAAATAAACTACTTTTATTTTAATGAAATATTTTAATTTTTTTCTTGAATTTTGTCAAGAGTCAAAGTTTAAAAAGTCAATGTGACACCTCAGACTCGTATCCGGGTCGGGTATGGGTTACGGGTGTTACATTTAATGGTATCAAAGCTATGGTTTAGTCGATTCTCGGTATAAACCAGAGTCTAGAGTGTCCTATAAAGTATACATGCCAACCAAATAGTGAAAACTTGTGATATGATATAATAGTAAGTATGTTGTTTTGCTAATAGAACGATATGGTTATTTTTTTATAGATGTCCGGACACGGTAGTTCTATAAGTGAAGCAAGAGACGATAGGCCTACTGAAAGTAGTAATTCACCTACCCTGGTCAGGCAGAGTGAAGATCAGGAACCCTCTGGAGTGCCTGTGAGTGATCAAGATGTGTTCTTCAGAACACTGGATGCGGTATTGGCGCGTTTTTAACCTCCTGCTACTTCAACTCCGAGAATGAATGTTGCAAAGGAGTTGAAGAGCTTAGGAGCATCAGAGTTCAGAGGTGAAGCCGAAGAAGGTCATGTTGTTGCAGACCTTTGGCTTAATGAAGTGAAAATTATGCTTGAGGATTTCATTGTTCTGATGTTGACAAGCTGAATGGAGTAGTCTTTGCTCCGAGGGCAAGCCAGGATTTGGTGGACCAATGTTACATTAAGAATGTCTGGTGATCAAGTAATTTGGTCCTTGTTCATAGAGGAATTCAAACATAAATACATTGAAGATCAGTTCATCCGACAAATGAAACAAGAGTTCATGAATCTGAAGCAATGGAACCGTACAGTTTATGAATACGAGTGTGAATTCAACAAGTTGAGTCGCTTTGCTACCGAGCTTATTCCTACAGAAAAGGATGTTTGTGATTGGTTCATGGAAGGTTTACGTCCAAGATTGAAGGAAATGTTAATTGTGATAAATCTATCCTCGTTTCAAGAAGTGGTGAACAGTGTTAAAGCTCTGGAAAGAGCTCAGAATGAAAGGTTCAGAGATTCTCGGGCTCAGACATCAAAAAAAATAGGTGCATCATCGAGTTCGGCACCATCAAAAAGGGGCCGAGATGATGGTCCTCGATCTCAGCCTAGATCAGAGTCAGTGACATCCTCCGCGAGGGGATCAAATCTAATGAGGAGATGCCAAACTCAGTCAGTGGGATCCGGAGCCAGGATATCTAACGCGAGCCAAGTCAGACAATGTCCACATTATGGAAAGAATCACTCAGGGATTTGCAGGATGATTTCTGGAGCCTGCTTTAAATGTGGGGACACCAGACATTTTGTTCAGGATTGTCCCATGTTAGCTGGTGAATCTGCTCAACCAGAGAGGTCTGTCTCGACTACCTAGAGAGGAAAAGGTAGAGGCAGAGGAAGAAGTCAATCAGAGTCATCAGCTCCATAAGAGATACGTTTTACAGCTCATGTGTATAATCTCAAGACTAGCGAGGAACGAGATGACCCAGAGATAATAGCAGGTATCTTTCAGTTGTATGATAAGAATGTGTTTGTATTGATTGATTCGGGGTTTATGTATTCTTACATTTGCACTAAGTTAGTGAAAGAATTGAATATTCCATTATAATATACTAGCAGTGAGGTAATAGTGACTAATCCGTTAGGGCACAATGCTTGAGTCAATATGGTGTGTCGAGGGTGTATCATACGGATTCAGGGAATTGAATTCCCTGTTAATCTGATGGAATTACCTTTTGATGAATTCGAGGTGATACTGGGAATGGACTGGTTATATCGTTATTATGCTAATATTGACTGTAGATTGAAAAGAGTAACGTTGAGAAGTCTAGAAGGGGTAAAAGTCGTGGTATTTAGTGAATGATGAAATCCATTGGCAAACGTAATTTCAATGATGTCGGCAAAGAAGTTACTGCTACAGGGATATCAAGGGTTCATTGCTAATGTACTGGATGTTAAAGCTATAGAGAGGGGATTGAAGAAATTCCTATAGTCAAAAAGTTTCTCGACATATTTCCTGCAGATTTACCGGGTTTTCCTCAAGACAGATAGGTAGAATTTCAAATTGAGGTAATGCCGAGAACTGCATCTATCTCTATGGCACAATACAGAATGAACCCAAAAGAGTTACAAAAATTAAAGATCCAATTACAAGAATTATTGGACAAAGGGTTTATCAGACCAAGTGTTTCACTATAGGGAGCCCCAGTTTTGTTAGTAAAAAAGAAGGATGAATCCATGCGTCTTTGCATTGATTATAGGCAAATCAATAAAGTGACCATCAAGAACAAGTATCCCCTCCACCGAATTGACAATTTTTTTGATCAGTTAAAGGGAGCTTCAGTGTTTTCAAAGATTGATTTATGTACTGGTTAATATCAATTGAAAATTCAAGATAAAGATATTTCAAAATGGCATTCAGAACGCGATATTGTCACTATGAGTTTATCGTGATACCGTTTCGAGTTACGAATACACCAGCTGCTTTCATGGATCTCATCAACTGAATATTTCAACCCTATTTGGATCGAGTCTGGAAAGAGCTCAGAATGAAAGGTTCAGAGATTCTCGGGCTCAGACATCAAAAAAAATAGGTGCATCATCGAGTTCGGCACCATCAAAAAGGGGCCGAGATGATGGTCCTCGATCTCAGCCTAGATCAGAGTCAGTGGCATCCTCCGCGAGGGGATCAAATCTAATGAGGAGATGCCAAACTCAGTCAGTGGGATCCGGAGCCAGGATATCTAACGCGAGCCAAGTCAGACAATGTCCACATTATGGAAAGAATCACTCAGGGATTTGCAGGATGATTTCTGGAGCCTGCTTTAAATGTGGGGACACCAGACATTTTGTTCAGGATTGTCCCATGTTAGCTGGTGAATCTGCTCAACCAGAGAGGTCTGTCTCGACTACCTAGAGAGGAAAAGGTAGAGGCAGAGGAAGAAGTCAATCAGAGTCATCAGCTCCATAAGAGATACGTTTTACAGCTCATGTGTATAATCTCAAGACTAGCGAGGAACGAGATGACCCAGAGATAATAGCAGGTATCTTTCAGTTGTATGATAAGAATGTGTTTGTATTGATTGATTCGGGGTTTATGTATTCTTACATTTGCACTAAGTTAGTGAAAGAATTGAATATTCCATTATAATATACTAGCAGTGAGGTAATAGTGACTAATCCGTTAGGGCACAATGCTTGAGTCAATATGGTGTGTCGAGGGTGTATCACACGGATTCAGGGAATTGAATTCCCTGTTAATCTGATGGAATTACCTTTTGATGAATTCGAGGTGATACTGGGAATGGACTGGTTATATCGTTATTATGCTAATATTGACTGTAGATTGAAAAGAGTAACGTTGAGAAGTCTAGAAGGGGTAAAAGTCGTGGTATTTAGTGAATGATGAAATCCATTGGCAAACGTAATTTCAATGATGTCGGCAAAGAAGTTACTGCTACAGGGATATCAAGGGTTCATTGCTAATGTACTGGATGTTAAAGCTATAGAGAGGGGATTGAAGAAATTCCTATAGTCAAAGAGTTTCTCGACATATTTCCTGCAGATTTACCGGGTTTTCCTCAAGACAGATAGGTAGAATTTCAAATTGAGGTAATGCCGAGAACTGCACCTATCTCTATGGCACAATACAGAATGAACCCAAAAGAGTTACAAAAATTAAAGATCCAATTACAAGAATTATTGGACAAAGGGTTTATCAGACCAAGTGTTTCACCATAGGGAGCCCCAGTTTTGTTAGTAAAAAAAAAGGATGAATCCATGCGTCTTTGCATTGATTATAGGCAAATCAATAAAGTGACCATCAAGAACAAGTATCCCCTCCACCGAATTGACAATTTTTTTGATCAGTTAAAGGGAGCTTCAGTGTTTTCAAAGATTGATTTACGTACTGGTTAATATCAATTGAAAATTCAAGATAAAGATATTTCAAAAATGGCATTCAGAACGCGATATTGTCACTATGAGTTTATCGTGATACCGTTTGGAGTTACGAATACACCAGCTGCTTTCATGGATCTCATCAACTGAATATTTCAACCCTATTTGGATCGATTCATAGTGGTGTTCATCGATGATATTTTAGTGTATTCAAAGTCAGAAGAAAAGCATAGTTCGTATTTGAAGATCGTTATACAGACTTTGAGAGAAAAGAAGCTTTATGCTAAACTCTCTAAATGTGTATTCTGGTTGAAGGAAGTGACGTTCCTTGGACATGTGATTTCTGTAGAAGGAATTCGAGTGGATCCCCAAAATATTAAAGCTATTATAAAGTGGGAAGTTTCAAAGAATATATCAGAAGTTCGAAGTTTTCTGGGGTTAGCTGGCTATTACCGAAGGTTTGTTAAAAACTTTTCAATAATAGCATTACCCCTAACCAAGTTATTGAGGAAAGAGGTAAAATTTGCTTGGACTCCGGAGAACCAAGAGAGTTTTGAAAGGTTAAAAACGATTTTTACAGAAGCTCTAGTGTTGATTCAAACCGAGTCTGGTAAGAAATTTGTAGTGTACAATGATGCGTCTTATAACAGTTTGGGATGCATGTTAATGCAAGAAGGCAAGGTGGTGGCCTATGCTTCAAGGCAACTAAAACTACATTAGAAGAATTATCCAACACATGATCTTGAGATGACTGCGGTAGTGTTCGTTCTTAAGATCTGGCGTCACTACTTGTATGGTGAGCGATGCTACTTGTATACGGACCAAAAGAGTTTGAAATAATTGATGACTCAGAAGGAGTTAAATTTAAGACAAAGAAGATGGGTGGAATTCTTAAAGGATTATGAGGTAGTGATCGATTTCCATCTGGGAAAAGCGAATGTGGTAGCGAATGCCTTAAGTTAAAAGACGTTTGTAGTCTTACGAGCTTTGTATGCCAGACTATCGTTAAGAGGTGACGGTGTCATATGTGCAGAATACACTCTCAAGCCATCATGGCTAGATCGAAGTAAAGAATTACAAGCTAGAGGTGATAAGTGTTCAAGGAAGCTATAACAGATAAGAAATGGAGATATTACAGATTATGAAATGAAGGCTGATGGGAACCTATATTATCAAGGGAGGCTAGTGATTCCAGATGATGATGAGTTGAAGAAAGACTTGTTAACGGAAGCTCATTGTAGTCCATTGACTATTCAGGGAGGAAATAAAATGTATATGGATCTTAAGAGTCGATATTGGTGGCCTGGAATGAAGAGGGACATTACAGAATTTGTATCCAAATGTTTGACGTATCAGCAAGTCAAAACTAAGCATCAGGTTCCTCAGGACTGTTTTAACCCATGTTTATTCCTTAGTGAAAATGGGAGTGTGTAACAATGGATTTTATAACGGGGTTACCTTTGACTCCGAATAAAAGAGATTCAGTCTGGGTGATTGTAGACAGATTGACTAAATCAGCTCATTTTATTCCTGTACGAGTTGACTTTTCCATGGATAAGTATACCGAATTGTATATCAGCGAGATTATACGTCTACATGGTGTACCTGTTTCTATTGTTTTGGATTGAGATCCTAGATTTACTTCACGGTTTTGGAAATCATTACATAAAGTGTTAGGAACTCAGTTGAACTTTAGTACAACGTTTCATCCTCAAACCGATGGGCAATCCGAGAGAATAATCCTAATTTTGGAGGATATGTTGAGAGCTTGTGTTATCGAGTTCAAAGGATCATGAGAGAGGTACTTGTCACTTGCCGAGTTTGCATACAACAACTGTTATCAATCAAGTATCAAAATGACACCTTATAAAGCTCTTTACGGAAGAAGATGACGTACACCTCTAAATTGGTTCGAGCTTAAAGACAAAGAAATTCTTGGTCCGGAGTTGATCCAGGAAGTGGAAGAAAATGTTCAAGTAATTCAAAGTAATTTTAAAGCAGCAGCTGATAGATAGAAATCATACGCGGATCTAAAAAGAAAAGAGATAGAATATCAAATTGGAGATAAAGTGTTTCTCAAAGTGTCTCATTGGAAGAAGGTTTTGAGGTTTGGTCGAAGAGGAAAGTTAAGTCCTATGTTTATTGGACCTTATGAGATCGTAAAGAGAGTTGGACCAGTGGCATATCAATAGGCGTTGCCACCTGAAATGGAAAAGATTCATGATGTCTTCTATGTCTCAATGCTTCGGAAGTATCGATCTGATTTAACGTATGAGGAAGAACCGGTTCAAATCTTAGCTCATGAGATTAAGAAATTAAGGAACAAGACTATTCAATTATTCAAAGAATTGTGGAGAAATCACAAACTAGAGGAAACAACATGGGAGAGAAAAGAGGATATGAGGAATCAATACCCCCATCTTTTCGTGCAATAAAAATTCGAGGATAAATTTTCTTAAGGAGGGAGATTTGCAACAGCCTCAATACCGGGTTAGTGACTAAATTGTAAAACTTCAGAATTTGGTGACTAAAGCAGAATAATTGAATAGTATTGTAATTTGGTATAGGGTTAAATTACAAGAAAGATGGAATTACAGGATAGAATAGTCATTTGCATAGAAAATAATTAAAGAAGATATGTATATATAAATATTAGCTACACGTCAAAGAGATTGAAGCAAAACACAAAGTTCTAGAGTTCTATTCTTCTCTTATTTCTCCACACGTGAAGAGGTCAAAACAAAGGTGAGATTTCTCATGAGCTAATTGTTTGCTGAAATTTAAGTTTTGTTTTGATCTTTAGGAAATCTTAAGTTGCTTTAAAACAACAAGATGAAAGGTGTAGGAAGAATTCAAGATTAAGAGTTCTTGAATGAAATTTTGAAATAAAGTTCATAATTAGAATTGGAGGTTGAATTTGACTTGTCATCGACTTAATTAAGACATACGAAGTTTTAGAATTAGATTTAGAACATGTTAGAATTTGAGTGAGATTCTTGAATTTCATAAGGAGGATAGGATTTAGAGGTTTAATATGAAAAAAATGAGTATAAATTGGTCTAAGTATGTATACTGGAGTTAAGTATATAAAAGAGGATGAATCATGAAGTTTTGAAACTGAAAGAGTGAATTATCGTGCCTAAAGAGTAATTTCTAGGCAAGGTGTATCGGTACACATTCAAAGTGTACCGATGCACTATTTAAAGAAGAAACATCGAATGCCTTGAGTGTACCGATGCATAGTTAGTGCATCGATGCACCCATTTAAAATGAAAACATCGAATGCCATGAGTGTACCGATGCACAGTTAGTGCATCGATGCACCCCCTTAAGATTAAAACAGCTAATGTAATTTGTGTACCGATGCACAAGTAGTACATCAATGCACACATTAAGGAATACATCGATACACTATAGAGTGCATCGATACATACCTTCATTAAAAGCTGAAAATAGCTTTCTTTTTAGCCTAAGGAGTGATAGTTTAGAATATATCAATTAGTATACTGATATGTATCAATGTATTACTATGTATATATAGAGCGTTCTTCTGTTCCAGAATAATCAAAGGATTAGAATCTAGTCAAAGAAAGACTAAGGTGAGTGCATATCCTAGATATAATTATATTGAGATAAGACTTACGATAAGTCTATCTCTTATAATTGAATTTATGATCCCATATTCATGCACGTGCATACAAATATATGTGTTAATGTTATAGTGATTCAATGCATAATTCATTCATGATTTAACATGATATTATATGAATGAATGCCATTATCAGAGAATCTTTCTAGGTATGTGAAATAATAGAAATGATCATATGAAGTGACTTATGTGTTTACGTGGACAGTGATGAAAGAGATGTGAAATGAGAAATGTATTTATAATTATGCCCATGTTATTTAATATGAGAGCTGTAGGTATAATTGACATGCCAAGAGTCGAGGGATTATAGTGGTCCTTTGGACATAGTGGTCCTTCGGGACATAGTGGTCCTTTGGGACAAATATTCAGTGCCCCTAGTGGGATTTTATTCGAGCTGAGTTGTGCACAACCTCAGTGTACTCGCGTACCTTCTATTCTTAATAATGTACATGGGCAGTCCAAAGATAAATTAAAGTGAAATTAGAATAAGAATGTATGTTCTATATGTGCATATTATCATCATATATGTTATAGTGTAATAGATACTTGCAAGTTGAAATGCCACGATCAATTGTAAAGAATGCATGTTCATAAATTCATTGGTATACATGTGTATACATATATTTATGTTATGCCTCACTAATTCTGTGACTTAATGTGTAAGTGATTTACACGTAGGTACAAAGAATCGGGAAGAATAGGAATAGGAGTGGCAAGAACATCAGCACTGTTAGAAGATTAGATAAGAAGTAACTGATAAAGTATGTATTTAGTTGTGTATAGTGTGTTGGCATGTAAAAAAAGTGTCAGTTATAAATGCTCTGATCGATTTTGTTTATTTTGGTCCATTTATATAAATAAACTACTTTTATTTTAATGAAAGATTTTAATTTCTTTTCTTGAATTTTGTCAAGAGTCAAATTTTAAAAAGTAAATGTGACACCTCAGACTCGTATCTGGGTCGGGTATGGGTTGGGGGTGTTACATTTAATGGTATCAGAGCTATGGTTTAGTCGATTCTTGATATAAACCAGAGTCTAGAGTGTCCTATAAAGTATACATGCCAACCAAATAGTGAAAACTTGTGATATGATATAATAGTAAGTATGGTGTTTTGCTAATAGAACGATATGGTTATTTTTTTTATAGATGTCCAGACACGGTAGTTCTATAAGTGAAGCGGGAGACAATAGGCCCAGTGAAAGTAGTAATTCACCTACCCTGGCCAGGCAGAGTGAAGATCAGGAACCCTCTGGAGTGCATGTGAGTGATCAAGATGTGTTCTTCAGAACATTGGATGCAGTATTGACGCGTTTTCAACCTCCTGCTACTTCAACTCCGAGAATGAATGTTGCAAAGTAGTTGAAGAGCTTAGGAGCATCAAAGTTTAGAGGTGAAGCCAAAGAAGGTCCACTTGCTGCGGACCTTTGGCTTAATGAAGTGAAAATTATGCTTGAGGATTTCATTGTTCTGATGTTGACAAGCTGAATGGAGTAGTATCTTTGCTCCGAGGGCAAGCCAGGATTTGGTGGTCCAATGTTACATTAAGAATGTCTGGTGATCAAGTAAATTGGTCCTTCTTCATAGAGGAATTCAAACATAAATACATTGGTGATCAGTTCATCCGACAAATGAAATAAGAGTTCATGAATCTGAAGCAATGGAACCGTACAGTTTATGAATACGAGTGTGAATTCAACAAGTTGAGTCGCTTTGCTGCCGAGCTTATTCCTATAGAAAAGGATGTTAGTGATTGGTTCGTGGAAGGTTTACGTCCAAGATTGAAGAAAATATTAATTGTGTTAAATCTATCATCATTTCAAGAAGTGGTGAACAGTGCTAAAGCTCTAGAAAGAGCTTAGAATGAAAGGTTCGGAGATTCTCAGGCTCAGATGATGGTACTCGATCTCAGCCTAGATCAGATTCAATGGCATCTTCCGCGACGGGATCAAATCCAATGAGGAGACGACAAACTCAGTCAGTGGGATCCGTAGCCGGGAGATATAACCCGAGCCAAGTCAAACAATGTCCACATTGTGGAAAGAATCACTCAGGGATTTGCAGGATGATTTCTGGAGCCTGCTTTAAATGTGGGGACACCTAGCATTTTGTTCGGGATTGTCCCATGTTAGTTGGCGAATCTGCTTAGCCACAGAGGTATGCCTCGACTACCCAGAGAGGAAGAGGTAGAGGTAGAGGAAGAAGTCAATCAGAGTTATGAGCTCCATAAGAGTTATGTTCTATAACTCATGTGTATAATCTCAAGACTAGCGAGGATCGAGATGACCCAGAGATAATAACATGTATCTTTCAGTTGTATAACGAGAATGTGTTTGTATTGATTGATTCAGGGTCTATGTATTCTTACATTTGCACTAAGTTAGTGAAAGAATTGAATATGCCATTATAATAACTAGCAGTGAGGTAATAGTGACTAATCCGTTAGGGCACAGTGCTCGAGTCAATATGGTGTGTCGAGGGTATCTCATACGGATTCAGGGAATTGAATTCCCTGCTAATCTGATGGAATTACCTTTTGTTGAATTCGAGGTAATACTGGGAATGGACTGGTTATATCGTTATTATGCTAATGTTGACTGTAGATTGAAAAGAGTAACGCTGAGAAGTCTAGAAGGGGTAAAAGTCGTGGTATTTAGTGAATGATGAAATCCATTGGCAAACGTAATTTCAGTGATGTCGGCAAAGAAGTTACTACTACAGGGATGTCAAGGGTTCATTGCTATTGTACTGGATGTTCAAGCTATAGAGAGGAGGATTGAAGAAATTCCTATAGTCAAAGAGTTTCCCGACATAATTCCTGCAGAGTTACTGGGTTTTCCTCAAGACAGAGTCGATAACGGAAGCTCATTGTAGTCCATTGACTATGCAGAGAGGAAATAAAATGTATATGGATCTTAAGAGTCGATATTGGTGGCCTGAAATGAAGAGGGACATTACAGAATTTGTATTTAAATGTTTGACGTGTCAGCAAGTCAAAACTAAGCATCAGGTTCCTCAGGACTGTTTCAACCCATGTTTATTCTTAGTGGAAATGGAGTGTGTAACAATGGATTTTGTAACGTGGTTACCTTTGACTCCGAATAAAAGAGATTCAGTCTGGGTGATTGTAGATAGATTGACTAAATCAGCTCATTTTATTCCAGTATGAGTTGACTTTTCTATGGATAAGTATGCTGAATTGTATATTAGGGAGATTATACGTCTACATGGTGTACCTGTTTCTATTGTTTCAGATTGAGATCCTAGATTTACTTCACGGTTTTGGAAATCATTATATAAAGCGTTAGGAACTCGTTGAACTTTAGTACAACGTTTCATCCTCAAACCGATGGGCAATCCGTGAGAACAATCCAAATTTTGGAGGATATGTTGAGAGCTTGTGTTATCGAGTTCAAAGGATCACGAGAGGTACTTTCCACTTGTCGAGTTTGCATACAATGACAATTATCAATCAAGTATCAAAATGGCGTACGCCTCTAAATTGGTTCGAGCTTAAAGACAAAGAAATTCTTGGTCCGGAATTGATCCAGAAAGTGGAAGAAAAGGTTCAAGTAATTCAAAGTAATTTCAAAGCAGTAACTGATAGACAGAAATCATACGCGGATCTAAAGAGAAAAGAGATAGAATATCAAATTGGAGATAAAGTGTCTCATTGGAAGAAGGTTTTGAGGTTTGGTCGAAGAGAAAAGTTAAGTCCTATGTTTATTGGACCTTATGAGATCGTAAAGAGAGTTGGACCAGTGGCATATCAATTGGCGTTTCCACCTGAAATGGAAAAGATTCATGATGTTTCCATGTCTCAATGCTTTGGAAAGTATCGATCTGATTTAACGTATGAGGAAGAACCGGTTCAAATCTTAGCTCATGAGATTAAGCAATTAAGAACAAAACTATTCCATTAGTCAAAGTTTTGTGGAGAAATCACAAACTAGAGGAAGCAACATGGGAGCGTGAAGAGGATATGAGGAATCAATACCCCCATCTTTTCGTGAAATAAAAATTTGAGGATAATTTTTCTTAAGGGGGAGATTTGTAACAACCTCCATACCGAGTTAGTGACTAAATTGTAAAACTTCATAATTTGGTGACTAAAGAATAATAATTGAATAGTATTGTAATTTGGTATAGGGTTAAATTGCAAGAAAGATGGAATTAAAGGATAGAATAGTCATTTGCATAGAAAATAATTAAAGAATATATATATATATATATATATATATATATATATATATATATATATATATATATATATATATTAGCTACACGTCAAAGAGATTGAAGCAAAACACAAAGTTACAGAGTTCTCTTCTTCTCTTCTTTCTCCACACGAGAAGAGGTCAAAACAAAGGTGAGATTTCTCATGAGCTAATTGTTTGCTGAAATTTAAATTTTGTTTTGATCTTTAGATGCTAATTAAGCTTAAGGAAAGCTTAAGTTGCTTTAAAACAACAAGATGAAAGGTGTAGGAAGAATTCAAGATTAAGAGTTCTTAAATGAAATTTTGAAATAGAGTTCATAATTAGAATTGGTGTTTGAATTTGACTTGTCATCGACTTAATTAAGACATACGAAGTTTTAGAATTAGATTTAGAACATGTTAGAATTTAGTGAGATTCTTGAATTTCATAAATATGATAGGATTTAGAGGTTTAATATGAAATAAATGAGTATAAATTGGTCTAAGTATGTATACTGAATTTAAGTATATAAAAGAGGATGAATCATGAAGTTTTAAAACTGAAAAAGTGAATTATCGTGCCTAAAGAGTAATTTCTGGGCAAGGAGTATTGGTACACATTCAAAGTGTACCGATACACTCCTTAAAGAAGAAACATCGAATGCCTTGAGTGTACTGATGCACAGTTAGTGCATCGATGCACGCATTTAAAATGAAAACATCGAATGTCATGAGTGTACCGATGCACAGTTAGTGCATCGATGCACCCCCTTAAGATTAAAACATCGAATGTAATTTGTGTACCGATTCACAGGTAGTGCATCGATGCATACATTAAGGAATACATCGATAGACTGTAGAGTACATCGATATACCTTCATTAAAAGATGAAAATAGCTTTCTTTTAGCCTAAAGAGTGATAGTTTAGAATATATCAATTAGTATACTGATATGTATCAATGTATTACTATGTATATATAGAATGTACTTCTGTTCCAGAATAATCGAAGGATTAGAATCGAGTCAAAGCAAGACTAAGTTGAATGCATATCCTAAATAGAATTGTTTTGAGATAAGACTTGCGATAAGTCTATCTCTTATAATTGAATTTATGATCCCATATTCATGCACATGCATACATATATATGTGTTAATGTTATAGTGATTCCATGCATAATTCATTCATGATTTAACATGATATTATATGAATGAATGCCATTATCAGAGAATCCTTCTAGGTATGTGAAATAATGGAAATGACCATATGAAGTGACTTATGTGTTTACATGGACAGTGATGAAAGAGATGTGAAATGAGAAATGTATTTATAATTATGCCCATGTTATTTAATATGAGAGTTGTAGGTATAATTGGCATGCCAAGAGTCGAGGGATTATAGTGGTCCTTTGGGACATAGTGGTCCTTCAGGACATAGTGGTCCTTTGGGACAAATATTCAGTGCCCCTAGTGGGATTTTATTCGAGATGTGTGACAGCATTGTGTACAACCTCAGTGTACTCGCGTACCTTTGTTCTCAATAATGTGCATAGGCAGTCCAAAGATAAATTAAAGTGAAATTAGCATAAGAATGTATGTTCTATATGTGCATATTATCATCATATATGTTATAGTGTAATAGATACATGCAAGTTGAAATGTCACGATCAATTGTAAGAATGCATGTTCATAAATTCATTAGTATACATGTGTATACATATATTTATGTTATGCCTCACTAATTCTGTGACTTAAGGTGTAAGTGATTTACACGTAGGTACAAAGAATCGGGAAGAATAGGAATAGGAGTGGCAAGAACAGCAACACTGTTAGAAGATTAGATCAGAAGTAACTGATAAAGTATGTATTTTGTTGTGTATAGTATGTTGGCATGTAAAAACAGTGTCACTTATAAATGCTCTGATCGATTTTGTTTATTTTGGTCCATTTATGTAATAAACTACTTTTATTTTAATGAAAGATTTTAATTTTTTTTCTTGAATTTTGTCAAGAGTCAAAGTTTAAAAAGTCAATGTGACACCTCAGACTCGTATCTGGGTCGGGTATGGGTTGGGGGTGTTACATTTAATGGTATCAGAGCTATGGTTTAGTCGATTCTTGATATAAACCAGAGTCTAGAGTGTCCTATAAAGTATACATGCCAACCAAATAGTGAAAACTTGTGATCTGATATAATAGTAAGTATGTGTTTTGCTAATAGAACGATATGGTTATTTTTTTATAGATGTCTAGACACGGTAGTTCTATAAGTGAAGCGGGAGACAATAGGCCCAGTGAAAGTAGTAATTCACCTACCCTGGCCAGGCAGAGTGAAGATCAGGAACCCTCTGGAGTGCATGTGAGTGATCAAGATATGTTCTTCAGAACATTGGATGCGGTATTGACGCGTTTTCAACCTCCTGCTACTTCAACTCCGAGAATGAATGTTTCAAAGGAGTTGAAGAGCTTAGGAGCATCATAGTTCAGAGGTGAAGCTAAAGAAGGTCCTGTTGCTGTGGACCTTTGGCTTAATGAAGTGAAAATATGCTTGAGGATTTCATTGTTCTGATGTTGACAAGTTGAATGGAGTAGTATCTTTGCTCCGAGGGAAAGCCATGATTTGGTGGACCAATGTTACATTAAGAATGTCTGGTGATCAAGTAAATTGGTCCTTGTTCATAGAGGAATTCAAACATAAATACATTGGAGATCAGTTCATCCTACAAATGAAACAAGAGTTCATGAATCTGAAGCAATGGAACCGTACAGTTTATGAATACGAGTGTGAATTCAACAAGTTGAGTCGCTTTGTTGCCGAGCTTATTCCTACAGAAAATGATGTTAGTGATTGGTTCGTGGAAGGTTTACGTCCAAGATTGAAGGAAATATTAATTGTGTTAAATCTATCATCGTTTCAAGAAGTGGTGAACAGTGCTAAAGCTCTGGAAAGAGCTTAGAATGAAAGGTTCGGAGATTCTCATGCTCAGACATAAAAACGAATAGGTGCATCGTCGAGTTCAGCACCATCAAAAAAAGGCCGAGATGATGGTCCTCGATCTCAGCCTAGATCAGAGTCAATGGCATCCTCCGCGATGGGATCAAATCCAATGAGGAGACGGCAAACTCAGTCAGTGGGATCCGGAGCCGGAAGATCTAACCTGAGCCAAGTTAGACAATGTCCACATTGTGGAAAGAATCACTCAGGGATTTGCAAGATGATTTCTGGAGCCTGCTTTAAATGTGGGGACACCTAGCATTTTGTTCGGGATTATCCCATGTTAGTTGGCGAATCTGCTTAGCCACAGAGGTCTGCCTCGACTACCTAGAGAGGAAGAGGTAGAGGCAGAGGAAGAAGTCAATCAGAGTCATCAGCTCTATAAGAGATATGTTCTACAGCTCATGTGTATAATCTCAAGACTAGCGAGGATCGAGATGACCCAGAGATAATGTATGTATCTTTCAGTTGTATGACGAGAATGTGTTTGTATTGATTGATTCAGGGTCTATGTATTCTTACATTTGCACTAAGTTAGTGAAAGAATTGAATATTCCATTATAATAACTAGCAGTGAGGTAATAGTGACTAATCCGTTAGGGCACAGTGCTCGAGTCAATATGGTGTGTCGAGGGTATCTCATATGGATTCAGGGAATTGAATTCCCTGCTAATCTGATGGAATTACCTTTTGATGAATTCGAGGTGATACTGGGAATGGACTGGTTATATCGTTATTATGCTAATGTTGATTGTAGATTGAAAAGAGTAACGCTGAGAAGTCCAGAAGGGGTAAAAGTCGTGGTATTTAGTGAATGATGAAATCCATTGACAAACATAATTTCAGTGATGTCGGCAAAGAAGTTACTGCTACAGGGATCTCAAGGGTTCATTGATAATGTACTGGATGTTAAAGCTATAGAGAGGGGGACTGAAGAAATTCCTATAGTCAAAGAGTTTCCCGACATATTTCCTGAAGAGTTACCGGGTTTACCTCAAGACAAAGAGGTAGAATTTCAAATTGAGGTAATGTCGGGAACTGCACCTATCTCTATGGCACCATACAGAATGCCCCCAAACGAGTTATAAAAATTAAAGATCCAATTAAAAGAATTATTGGACAAAGGGTTTATCAGACCAAGTGTTTCACCATAGGGAGCCCCAGTTTTGTTAGTAAAAAAGAAACATGAATCCATGCGTCTTTGCAATGATTATAGGCAAATAATTAAAGTGACCATCAAGAACAAGTATCCCCTCCCCCGAATTGACAATTTATTTGATCAGTTAAAGGGAGCTTCAGTGTTTTCAAAGATTTATTTACGTTCTGGTTATCATCAATTGAAAATTCAAGATAAAGATGTTTCAAAAACGACATTCAGAACGAGATATTGTCACTATGAGTTTATCGTGATACCGTTTGGAGTTACGAATGCACCAGCTGCTTTCATGGATATCATGAACCGAATATTTCAACCCTACTTGGATCGATTCATAGTGGTGTTCATCGATGATATTTTAGTGTATTCAAAGTCAGAAGAAGAGCATAGTTCGCATTTGAAGACCGTTCTACACACTTTGAGAGAAAAGAAGCTTTATGCTAAACTCTCTAAATGTGAATTCTAGTTGAAGGAAGTGACGTTCCTTGGACATGTGATTTTGGATAAGGAATTCGAGTGGATCCCCAAAAGATTAAAGCTATTATAGAGTGGGAAGTTCCAAAGAATATGTCAGAAGTTCGGAGTTTTCTGGGGTTAGCTGGCTATTACCGAAGGTTTGTTAAAAACTTTTCAATAATAGCATTATCCCTAACCAAGTTATTGAGGAAAGAGGTAAAATTTTCTTGGACTCTGGAGTACCAAGAGAGTTTTGAAAGGTTAAAGAAGATTTTGACAGAAGCTCCAGTGTTGATTCAACCCGAGTCTGGTAAGAACTTTGTAGTGTACAATGATGCATCCTATAACAGTTTGGGATGCGTGTTAATGCAAGAAGGCAAGGTGGTGGCCTATGCTTCGAGGCAACTAAAACTACATTAGAAGAATTATCTAACACATGATCTTGAGATGACTGCGGTAGTATTCTCTCTTAAGATCTGGCGTCACTACTTGTATGGTGAGCGATGCTACTTGTATACGGACCAAAAGAGTTTGAAATATTTGATGACTCAAAAGGAGTTAAATTTAAGACAAAGAAGATGAGTGGAATTCTTAAAGGATTATGAGGTAGTGATCGATTTTCATTCGGGGAAAGCAAATGTGTATCGGATGCCTTAAGTTGAAAGACGTTTGTAGCCTTACGAGCTTTGTATGCCAGACTATCGTTAAGAGGAGACAATGTCATATGTGCGGAATTGACTCTCAAGCCATCATGGCTAGATCGAATTAAAGAATTGCAAGCTAGAGATGAAAAATGTTTAAGGAAGCTACAACAGATAAGGAATGGAGATATTACAGATTATGAAATGAAGGCTGATGGGAACCTATATTATTAAGGAATGGTGATTCCAGATGATGATGAGTTGAAGAAAGACTTGTTAACGGAAGGTCATTGTAGTCCATTGACTATGCACCCGGGAGGAAATAAAATGTATATGGATCTTAAGAGTCGATATTGGTGGCCTGAAATGAAGAGGGACATTACAGAATTTGTGTTCAAATGTTTGACGTGTCAGCAAGTCAAAGCTAAGCATCAGGTTCCTCAGGACTGTTGCAACCCATGTTTATTCCTCAGTGAAAATGGGAGAGTGTAACAATGGATTTTGTAACGTGGTTACCTTTGACTCCGAATAAAAGAGATTCAATCTGGTGATTGTAGACAGATTGACTAAATCAGTTCATTTTATTCTAGTACGAGTTGACTTTTCCATGGATAACTATGTCGAATTGTATATCAGGGAGATTATACATCTACATGGTGTACCTATTTCTATTGTTTCGGATTGAGATCCTAGATTTACTTCACGGTTTTGGAAATCATTACATATAGCATTAGGAACTCGGTTGAACTTTAGTACAACGTTTCATCCTCAAACCGATGGGCAATCCAAGAGAACAATCCAAATTTTGGAGGATATGTTGAGAGCTTGTGTTATCGAGTTCAAAGGATCGTGAGAGATTTACTTGCCGAGTTTGCATACAACAACAGTTATCAATCAAGTATCAAAATGGCACCTTATGAAGCTCTTTACGGAAGAAGATGACGTACGCCTCTAAATTGGTTCGAGCTTAAAGACAAAGCAATTCTTGGTCCGGAGTTGATCCAGGAAGTGAAAGAAAAGGTTCAAGTAATTCAAAGTAATTTCAAAGAAGCAATTGATAGACAGAAATCATACGCGGATCTAAAGAGAAAAGAGATAGAATATCAAATTAGAGATAAGTGTTTCTCAAAGTGTCTCCTTGGAAGAAGGTTTTGAGGTTTGGTCGAAGAGGAAAGTTAAGTCCTATGTTTATTGGACCTTATGAGATCGTAAAGAAGTTGGACCAGTGGCATATCAATTGGCGTTGCCACCTGAAATGGAAAAGATTCATGATGTCTTCAATGTCTCAATGCTTCGGAAGTATCGATCTGATTTAACATATAAGGAAAACCCGATTCAAATCTTAGCTCATGAGATTAAGCAATTAAAGAACAAGACTATTCCATTAGTGAAAGTATTGTGGAGAAATCACAAACTAGAGGAAGTAACATGGGAGCGTGAAGAGGATATGAGGAATCAATACCCCCATCTTTTCGTGCAATAAAAATTCGAGGATAAATTTTCTTAAGGGCGAGATTTGTAGCAGCCTCAATACCTGGTTAGTGACTAAATTGTAAAACTTCAGAATTTGGTGACTAAAGCATAATAATTGAATAATATTGTAATTTGGTATAGGGTTAAATTGTAAGAAAGATGGAATTAAAGGATAGAATAGTCATTTTCTTAGAAATAATTAAAGAAGATATATATATTAACTACACGTCAAAAAGATTGAAGCAAAACACAAAGTTCCAGAGTTCTCTTCTTCTCTTCTTTCTCACACGTGAAGAAGTCAAAATAAAGGTGAGATTTCTCATGAGCTAATTGTTTGCTGAAATTTAAGTTTTGTTTTGATCCTTAGATGCTAATTAAGCTTAAGTTGCTTTAAAACAAGATGAAAGGTGTAGGAATAATTCAAGATTAAGAGTTCTTGAATGGAATTTTGAAATAGAGTTCATATTTAGAGTTGGAGGATAAATTTGACTTGTCATCGACTTAATTAAGACATACGAAGTGATAGAATTAGATTTAGAACATGTTAAAATTTGAGTGAGATTCTTCAATTTCACAAGGATAGGATTTGGAGGTTTAATATAAAATAAATGAGTATAAATTGGTCAAAGTATATATTGGAGTTAAGTATATAAAAGAGGACGAATCATGAAGTTTTGAAGCTGAAAGAGTGAATTATCGTGCCTAAAGAGTAATTTCTAGGCAAGGTGTATCGATACGCATTCAAAGTGTACTGATGCACTCTTTAAAGAAGAAACATCGAATGCCTTGAGTGTACCGATGCACCCATTTAAAATGAAAACATCGAATGCCATGAGTGTACCGATGCACAGTTAGTGCATCGATGCACCCCTTTAAGATTAAAACATTGAATGTAATTTGTGTACCGATGCACAGGTAGTGCATCGATGCACACATAAGGAATGCATCGATACACTGTAGAGTGCATCGATCAATACCTTCATTAAAAGATGAAATAGCTTTCTTTTTAGCCTAAAGAGTGATAGTTTAGAATATATCAATTAGTATACTGATATGTATCAATGTATTACTATGTAGATATAGAGCGTACTTCTGTTCCAGAAAAATCTAAAGATAAGAATAGAGTCAAAGCAAGACTAAGGTGAGTGCATATCCTAGATAGAATTGTATTGAGATAAGACCGATAAGTCTATCTCTTATAATTGAATTTATGATCCCATATTCATGCACATACATACATATATATGTGTTAATGTTATAGTGATTCCATGCATAATTCATTCATGATTTAACATGATACTATATGAATGAATGCCATTATCAGAAAATCCTTCTAGGTATGTGAAATAATGGAAATGATCATATGAAGTGACTTATGTATTTACATGGACAGTGATGAAAGAGATGTGAACTGAGAAATGTATTTATAATTTAGCCCATGCTATTTAATATGAGAGTGATAGGTATAATTGGCATGCCAAGTGTTGAGGAATTATAGTGGTCCTTTGAGACATAGTGGTCCTTCGGGACATAGTGGTCCTTCAGGACAAATATTCAATGCCCCTAGTGGGATTTTATTCAAGCTGTGTGACAGTATTGTACACAACCTCAGTGTACTTGTGTACCTTCTGTTCTCAATAATATACATGGGTAATCCAAAAATAAATTAAAGTGAAATTAGCATAAGAATGTATGTTCTATATGTGCATATTATCATCATATATGTTATAGTGTAATAGATACATGCAAGTTGAAATGTCATGATCAATGGTAAGAATGCATGTTCATAAATTCATTGTTATATATGTGTATACATATATTTATGTTATGCCTCACTAAGTCTGTGACATAGCGTGTAAGTGATTTAAACGTAGGTACAAAGAATCGGGAAGAACATGAATAGGAGTGGCAAGAACATCAACACTACTAGAAGATCAGATCAGAAGTAACTGATAGAGTATGTATTTTGTTGTGTATAGTGTGTTGGTATGTAAGAAAAGTGTCAGTTATGAATGCTCTGATTGATTTTGTTTATTTTGGTCCATTTATGTAAATAAACTACTTTTATTTTAATGAAAGATTTTAAATTATTTCTTGAATTTTGTCAAGAGTCAAAGTTTGAAAAGTCAATGTGACACCTCAGACTCGTATCCGGGTTGGGTATGGGTTGGGGTGTTATAGTGTTGCATGAACGTACATGCATTTTGTCCGCTCTTTGTGAGTATTATAAATGAGTGTGGATATGTGTGCGAGTATACAAAATCGAACAAGTAATAAAGTGATAAGTTGAGTATCATCTCCACAGGGAATTGGAAAAATCAAATAGATTTGTCAAGACACTTTACTTTGTCACCTAAGTAAAGTTAATGCTGGTATATACAAATGAAAATGATGTGGCAATATGGAATGACTGAAGTGGAAATAGAATGGTGGTAGTGTGATAACAAATGGATATGTCGTGGTAATTTAAATTGTGATGTGTGCAAGCAAATGGAAATGTAAAGGCAAAATAAAATGTAAACTGGTTTTAATATATAGGACTTTAGTTTTCTCACACAACAAGCTGCTATGGGAATGAGTGGTAGGAGTCACTAGGAAAATCTAAGTCTATTTCTCCAAATGGTATTTCTTCTATGTTTATCATGCCCGACAGAGTCTACTGAGGTGCCCTATGCTATCTCTAGTAAGGGACTCGACAGTTTAAAGATGTCCTGGCAAAAACCGATTGGCATAAGCCCCTGCAATGATCCTATTGGTCCAGATAACAGATATGTCTCGGTAATACCTTTTTGCGGCAGCATTAACATCTAACCTATCATTTTTGCACAACTCTTTTTAGTCGAATGAAATCCTATCCTTATCTCTAAGGTGGATTAGGCCTAGTTACTATCTAGAACCCCTTGTTTATGTAGTTCCTCCATAGTTTCTCTCGAATACTAAGGATATTTTGCCAAGTTATTCTCTCGAACCCTCAATCCTCTAAGGAAAGGCTACCCTCATAGCTCCTACAACCTTAAGGCATTAACTTTTATAAACAAAATAGATTAAAGTATATAAAAACAACCATTCATTGAAATAAAACTTAAACATCCAAGCGAACTCCCACCAAATAGGATCAGTTCATGGTAGGGTTCAAAATAAACAAGCACAAAGCAAGTTTCATTCGTTCCTTACAACCCAATAACAAAATATGAAAGCAAAGGACTAAGGGGAGGAGAGAAAGCCATCGACGTGCACTGTCCAATGCTTCCCTCGGTCACCACGAACTACCTCCAGCGATCTTGCTCCTCTCAGATGCCTAAAATGCCACGAACTAATCCTAGGACTTGGTGTTGACTATCCTAGGAAACCCCAAACCCTTGGTAAGTTTTGTTGCCAGCTTCTTGCGCAAAAGAAGTATGGTGGTCTCCAGCACCCTACAGTTTAAAGTAGCGATTAATGGAAGAAGGAGTAAAACGAATAGGAATACTATGAACCATCACGACATGTTGGTTTGGCTCGGTGATGTTTGAGTAAAACTCCTTCACTAAGGTGGCGTTGACGGCAGCGGGATACCTGGAAAATTTTTGCACTTATGTTTGGTGACAATGTCGATAACCTCACTCCCTAAGTCAGCATCTTCTTCCTCGGAGAAGACAAACCCAACTCAAAAAAGACAAGGTAGTTTTTATGGTTTAGAATCATTCACGGGCGAAATCATCCACAAATCGTGATGGCGAAGATGATGCAGGAGGACGTGATTGTACCATCGTTAAAAGAGGAAACGAGAAAATAATGAGAAAGCTTGAAACTTTGGACGGTTATGGCAGTTTCGGTCAAGGAGAGAAGAAGAAGATGAGATAAGAAAAAGTTAAAGGAAAAGTGAAAAGAAATGAATATAAAAACAAAAGTGAGATTTTGTGGGGGATAAAAAAATGAAATGGTGGGGTCTAGGCAGGAAGAAAACAAAAATCAAAAGTTAAAATTTTTAATCCTAAGTTGAAGTGAAAAAGTTCCCTCCTTTTACTATTCACATTTGCCGCCCAAATTTCACAAGCTTCCTCCATACTCTTCACGTGATGGTCATGTGGGAAGTCCCTTGCACAAAAATAAAATAAACATAATTAATTAAAAATAAGAAAGACTAAAATAAGGGTAAAGTGAAAATTATTTATGCACAGGAGTAAATTTAAAATGCCAGGGAAACCTTAAGATGTCGGGCCTGTATCGACGTCATGTAAGAGAAGAACCGACTTGTTACGCAATGGTGGGATTCCCTGGTAAGCCTTCAGGCGCTGGCCATTGACTTTAAAAATGGATCCATCGTCCATGTTCTTGATATCAATAGCGTCGTACGAGTAAACATGGTGGACTTCAAATGGTCCCGACCACCGTGACTTTAATTTGCCTGGGAAGAGTTTGAGCCTAGAGTTAAACAGCAATACTTTCTGGCCCTCATGAAAATGTCGTGGCAAAAGATTTTTGTCATGCCACTTTTTAGTCTTTTCCTTGTATAGCTTGGGATTTTCTTATGCTTGCGCTCGAAACTCCTCCATTTTATTCAAATCGAGCAATCATTTCTCCCCAGCAAGTTGTGCGTCGAAGTTCAGTTTCTTGATTGCCCAGTATGCCTTGTGTTCTAGTTCAACTAGGAGGTGGCAAGCTTTTTCATATACCATCTTGAAAGGCGACATTCCCAGGGGTGTTTTGAATGACGTCCTATAAGCTCAGAGAGCTTCATCGAGTTTTGGGACCAGTTTTTCCTTCGAGGGTTCACCACCTTCTCAAGAATTTGCTTGACTTCTCGGTTAGAAACTTCAGCTTGCCATTCGTCTGTGGCAATATTATGTCGCACTCGCTATTTCTGTAATGCCTTGGTAATTAGCCTATTGTCAAAATGGGTTCCTCGTCACTGATGATGGCCCTTGGTACTCCAAATCTAGTGAATATGTTCTTGTGAAGGAACTTGAGCACCATCTTCGGGTCATTCCTCGGTGTGACAATTGCTTCAACCCACTTAGACACATAGTCCACCGCAAGCAAGATGTATAAATCTCCAAAGGAATATGATAATGGTCTCATAAAATCAATTCCCCAAACATCAAAGAGCTCTATCTCCAAAATATTTTACAGCGGCATTTCATGTCGTCAGGAAATGTTTCCAGTGCGCTGGCATCTGTCGCACGCTTTGCAAAATTCGTGGGCATCTTTAAATAACGATGGTCAATAGAAGCCTGATTGGAGGACCTTTGCAGTATTCCTCGAACCTCCAAAATACCCTCCACAAGTCCCGGTGTGGCATTGGTATAAGATATCTCGTTGCTCCTCTTCGGGTACACACCATCTAATCATTTGATCGACACATTGCTTGAACAAGTACGGCTCGTCCCAAAAATAGAACTTGGTATCATTCATAAACTTCTTCTTTCCCTGGCTGTTTAGTTCATAAGGAAATACACCACTAACAAGAAAATAAACAAGGTCAGCATACCACGGAATTGTCGTGGCAAATAAAATTTTCTCGTCAGAGAATTCTTCTTTAACATTAAAAATGTCATAGCATTATGAAATGTTTTCTAGCCTAGATAAAAGGCATGCAACCTGATTTTCAGTACCTTTCCTATCAATTATCTCTAAGTCAAATTCTTGCAAGAGTAATATCCACCTAATTAGTCTAGTCTTGGCATATTTCTTGTTCACTAAGTATTTTATAGTTGAATGATTGGTGTGAACTATGACCTTTGTGCCTATCAAGTATGGCCTAAACTTGTCAAATACAAATACCACGGCAAGTAATTCTTTTTCAGTGGTAGTGTAATTCAATTGGATATCATTTAAAGTACGGCTAGCATAATAAATCACATGAAAAATTTTACCTCTATGTTGCCCAAGCACATCTCCCACAACAAAATCACTCGCGTCACACATTAATTCGAACGGTACCGACCAATCTGGGAGAACTACAATTGGTGCAGAGATAAGCCTTTTTTTCAGCTCTTTAAATGCGCCATGGCAATTTTGATCAAACACAAATGGATGGTTCTGTTGCAGAAGAGTGCATAAGGGTTTGGATATTGTGGAAAAGTCCTTGATGAATCTTCGATAAAATCTAGCATGTCCAAGGAAACTCCGAATGCCCTTGACAGAGTTTGGTGGCGGTAACATCTCGATCACCTCGATCTTGGCCTTGACTACCTCAATGCCCTTTGCATAAATCTTGTGGCCTAGAACAATGCCTTATGTTACCATGAAGTGGCATTTTTCCCAATTCAGCACGAGATCAGCCTCCTCGCATCGCTTCAGTACCTTTGTTAAATTACTGAGGCATTTTTGAAAGTGTCCCCAGAAACAGAAAAACCATCCATGAAAATTTCCAGAAAATCCTCAACCATGTCAGAGAATATGGCTTGCATGCAGTGCTAAAAAGTTACCGGGCATTATAGAGTCCAAAAGGTATTCTTCGGAAAGCATAAGTGCCATAGGGGCACGTGAATGTGGTCTTCTCTTGATCCTCTGGTGCGATGGCAATCTGGTTATACCCCGAGTAACCGTCCAAGAAACAATAAAATACCTTGCCAACAAGTCGATCCAACATTTGATCGATGAACGGAAAAGGGAAGTGATCATTCTTGGTGTCCTTGTTGAGCTTGCGGTAATCCATGCAGATTCGCCACCCGGTGACCGTGCGAGTAGGTATCAACTCATTGTCTTCACTCGTCACCACGATCATGCCTCCCTTCTTGGGCATACATTGAACTGGACTCACCCATGAACTATCTGAAATGGGGTAAATTACTCCAGCATCGAGCCATTTAAGAATCTCTTTCATCATAACTTGTTTCATGATTGGGTTCAATCTTCACTGTGGCTCTATGGATTTGTCGTAGCATTCTTCCAGCAGGATTTTGTGCATGCAGATTGTTGGATTTATTCCCTTAAGATCTGTCATCATCCAGCCTAACACTTTCTTATGCTGTGACAAAACACTTAACAAACTTAATTCTTGGTTAGGAGTGAGTGCAGAGGAAATAATCACAGGTAAAGTTTCATCAGTACCCATATAAGAATATTTAAGATGTTGTGGCAAATGCTTAAGTTCTAGGGTAGGAGCATGTTGTAATGAGGGCTTAGGAGGAACAAATTCATCAAACTTTAAAGGTTCAAAATGCGTACTTGGGCTAACTTTAAGTAAGCTAGCCTGATGTTCCTCGGATGAAGAGTCATTAGGCTCTCCGGCCTTTAAGTCTTCCACTAGCCCCTCATCAGGTCCCAGCTGAATGAAATTGTCCTGGAAAAATTTATTTTCTTCTTTCGTTATTACTGTATCCACTTCTAAAATGCTCTGGCATTCTTGAGAATCATCCATATACTTGAGAGATCAGAAGATATTCACAGTGACTTGTTGATCGACCACTCGCATGGTCAGCTCGCCCCTCTCACAGTCGATGAGAATACGACCGGTAGCTAGGAAGGGTCTCCCCAAGATGATGGGTGTTGTGGCGTCAACCTCACAGTCCAGAATCAGAAAATCGACAGGAAAAATGAACTTGTCAACCTACACAATGATATATTCAATTCGCCCTTTAAGACGCACATGTGAACGATCGGCTAATTGCAAAATGACAGATGTGGGTCTTGCATTTCATATCCCAAGCTTTATGAATATTAACTTAGGCATCAAGTTTACACTCGATCCAAGGTCACATAGTGCCAATTGTATCGAACATGGGATGATAAAATTGCCCGGATCATGTCTCTTTGGTGGCAGCTTGCTTAAGGAAGAGCAAAATTCTTTTGTTGTCAATTGTATCGTACTGCTCAACCTTTATCTTCTTGGTAATAATCTCCTTGAGAAATTTGGCATAAGTGGGCATTTGTTCCATAGCCTCCAGAAAAGGAACTTTGATTTGAAGTTGACTCAAAATGTCAACAAAATTTCTAAATTGAATATCCTCATTATGCTTCTTCAGTTTTTACGGAAAAGGAGGTGGGGGTCTGGCTTCCTGTACTGACGGGGTGCAAACAGACGTTACCTTGGCATTTTTATTTGCCTCCTCAGTTTCTTTACTTGACGATTCCTCAACCTTTTCCTCTTTCACTGGTGCTTCTTCTTGCACTTCTTGATCAGCTTGCAGGGTTACAAGGGGTGAATCATCCTTTAGTTTTCCCCCAAACTTGTCTCCAACATTAATTTGTGTACCACTTCAGAGAGTTATAACACTGCAGCTCTCCTTGCCATGAGGTTTGGTGACTTCAGTATCACTCCACAAATGTCATGGTCTGCGTTGTAATTCCGCGGCAATTCGACCAACCTGACTCTCTAATGCCTTTAATGATGAACTGTGGCTTTGAAACATGGCTCATTGATTTTTTATGGAGGTTGCATGGTCTTGCAGCATTGTCTTTGTTGTTGCAATAAACTCTTGCATCGTGGCTTCCAAAGAACTGGTGTTTGATGAAGATGGCCCTCCCTTGTTAGAATTATGTCATGGCATATTCGATTGATAATTCTGGGAGTCATTGTAATTCTGCTGTCGAGCTGGGTGATAGTTATTGTTGGTTCCTTGATTTCTCTAAGAAAATTTTGGATGTTGACGCCATCCAGGATTATATGTGTTAGAATAAGGGTTGTTGTTACCTCGATTGAAGTTGCCAACAAAGTTGATGGATTCTTGATTGGTCGGGCAGTCACTCTCATTGTGATTGTCTTGGCATTATAAACAAGCTGAATGGGTTGCCTTCATTTCTCTCACCTCACTTGGCCTTTGTAAATTCTTCAGCATGTTGGTGATAGCAGCAAGTTGGGCGAAAATCGAATCTTTAGAATCTAGCTCGAAAGCTCCATGAGATTTTCGCCCAACTCCAAGCCTTGTGGATGGAAACTGATAATCATTAGTGGCAATCTTATCCAGAATGTCAAATGCCTCTGCTGGTGATTTGTCAAGCAGCGTCCCATTTGCCGAGACATCTAGCATCATCCTCGTGGGCGCGTTTACTCTATTATAGAACATCACCACTTGTGTCCAATCTTGAAAACCATGGTTTGAGCACTTGCGAAGCAATGCCTTGTATCGATCCCAACACTCATACATCGACTCGTCATCAGCTTGACGAAAGGAAGCAATGTCATTCCTCAGTTGGGTGTTCATATTCGGAGGATTATACCGCATCAAAAATATTTTTGCACATATCTATCCAAGACTCCATTGAACCCGCTGGAACGCCACTTAACCACTTTATTGCTAGGTCACGCAGAGAATATGGAAATAGTTTTAATTTCAGAACATCTTCGTGCACCCCTTGTTGGCGAAAAGAATCGCACACCTCCAAGAAGTTACGAATATGCTACTTGGCATATTCATTTGGCATGCCCCCAAACAGCCCTATGGAGTTCAACATATTGAACATGACTGGTTTTAGCTCGAAGTGGGCAGCCTGAATCTCTGGTGCCACAATTCCAGGATTTAAGTAGTCTAAGATCGAGTTTAAATGATCTCGAATAGCGCAAGGCCTGGCTGTATTCCTAGCATTTAAATTTGCCTCGGCAATCTGATCCTCCTCATGATCAATGCCTTGATTTTCGAGTTGGTACATGTTTATATGTTGAGCGCGTCTTCTTTGCCTAAAAAGCCTCTCGATTTCAGGATCAAACGATTTTAATGGCTCTTTAGGGTTGTTTCGGGTTATGTATCTAGAGATATAAATGAAAGAAAAAAAATTAAGGAAAGTAAAAAGTAAAGCTAGCTGAAAAGAAAATATGAACAAGTAAAATAAAAATCCTATGACAAATCAATTTAACTTACAGTTGCCAATTCCCTGGCAATGGCGCCAAAAACTTGTCCTCTCTTTGTGAGTACAATAAATGAGTGTGGATATGTATGCAAGTATACATAATAGAACAAGTAATAAAGTGATAAGTTGAGTATCGTCTCCACAGGGAATTGGAGAAATCAAATAGATTTGTCAAGACACTCTACTTTGTCACCTAAGTAAAGTTAGTGCTGGTATATACAAATGAGAATGTTGTGACATTATGGAATGACTGAAGTGGAAATAGAATGGTGGTAGTGTGATAACAAATGGATATGTCATGGTAATCTAAATTGTGATGTGTGCAAACAAATGAAAATGTCAAGGCAAAATAAAATGTAAACACTGGATTTAATATATAGGACTTTAGTTTTCTCACACGACAAGCTGCTATGGGAATGAGTGGTAGGAGTCACTAGGAAAATCTAAGTCTATTTCTCTAAATGGTATTTCTTTTATGCCTATCATACCCAATAGAGTCTACTGAGGTGCCCTATGCTATCTCTAGTAAGGGACTCGACAGTTTAAAGATGCCCTGGCAAAACCGATTGGCGTAAGCCGCTGTAGTGATCCTATTGGTCCAGATAACAGGATATGTCTCGGTAATACCTTTTTGCGACATCATTAACATCTAACCTATCATTTTTGCACAACTCATTTTAGTTGAATGAAATCATATCCTTATCTCTAAGATGGATTAGGCCTAGTTACTATCTAGAACCCCTTATTTATGTAGTTCCTCCCTAGTTTTTCTCGAATACTAAGGATATTTTGCCAAGGTATTCTCTCGAACCCTCAAGATCTCATAAGGAAATGCTACTCTCGTAGCTCATACAACCTTAAGGCATTAAGTTTCATAAACAAAACAAATTAAAACATATAAAAACAACCATTCATTGAAATAAAAATTAAACATCCAAGCGAACTCCCACCAAATAGGATTAGTTCATGGTGGGGTTCGAAATAAACAAGCACAAAGCAAGTTTCATTCGTTTCTTACAACCCAATAACAAAATATGAAAGCAAAGGACTAAGGGGAGGAGAGAAAGCCTTCGACGTGCACTGCCCAACGTTTCCCTCGGCCACCACGAACTGCCCCCAGCGATCTAGCTCTTCTCGGATGCCTAGAATGCCACTCCCTCAGGCTTGTCACGGGAAATGCCATGACAAATAGGTTTGACAGAGAAAGATGAGACCTTCTCTTTCTAACTTTTTAAGCTCAAATCTGGGTGGAACCAAAGTCTTGTTCAATGTGATTTCATCCTCTATTTATAGGGGAAAACTAATCTTAGTATTTGGTGTTGACTATCCTAGGAAACCCTAAAACCATTGTTAAGTTACTTGGGAGTCGAGCAGAACAGTCTATGATACAGCCTGGGTAGCTGGCTGAGTGATCGGCATAATCCCTTTGTAGGCGCCCAAGGACAGACAGGATCTGCAGGGCAGGCGGTGTCATCAGTAGAACGCGGTTGCAGTGCCGGTCCCTTCAGGCGGATCTTCGAGGTGGATTTCTCGGGCAGGGCTCTTGGAGAGTCGGAGACAGCTGGCTTCAAAAATATCTTCTCGCACTTTGTACGCTTTCGAAATGCCAGCCAAACTTGGCATTTTCATTCTGCTCAGCAATCTCCTTATGTAACGACATTTCTTTTCCTCTTCTCCTTGCTTTCAATTCCTACACATCATCAAACAAGCACCTTTTCCATAAGGCAGCACCACTAAAATAAAATGTCGCGGCAAGTTTAATTCCACCACATGCAACTAAATGCTCCTAAATGCATCTACATGGTCCTAAATGAGCTATTAGACACTCAATAACTTAAGTGAAATGTCCCAAAATATGACCTTTTTACGAGTTATCACACATATTAAGGAATGCATCGATACACTGTAGAGTGCATCGATACATACCTTCATTAAAAGATGAAAATAACTTTCTTTTTAGCCTAAGGAGTGATAGTTTAGAATATATCAATTAGTATACTGATATGTATCAATGTATTACTATGTAGATATAGAGCGTACTTTTGTTCCGGAACAATCAAAAGATTAGAATCGAGTCAAAACAAGACTAAGGTGAGTGCATATCCTAGATAAAATTGTATTGATATAAGACCGATAAGTCTATCTCTTATAATTGAATTTATGATCCCATATTCATGCACATGCATACATATATATGTGTTAATGTTATAGTGATTCCATGCATAATTCATTCATGATTTAACATGATACTATATGAATGAATGCCATTATTAAAGAATCCTTCTAAGTATGTGAAATAATGGAAATGATCATATGAAGTGACTTATGTGTTTACATGGACAGTGATGAAAGATATGTAAAATGAGAAATGTATTTATAATTAAGCCCATGTTATTTAATATGAGAGTTGTAGGTATAATTGGCATGCCAAGAGTTGAAGGATTATAGTGGTCTTTCGGGACATAGTGGTCCTTCAGGACATAGTGGTCCTTCGAGACAAATATTCAGTGCCCCTAGTGGGATTTTATTCGAGCTGTGTGACAACATTAGCACAACCTCAGTGTACTTGCGTACCTTCTGTTCTCAATAACGTACATGGGCAATCCAAAGATAAATTAAAGTGAAATTAGCATAAGAATGTATGTTCTATATGTGCATATTATCATCATATATGTTATAGTGTAATAGATACATGCAAGTTGAAATGTCATAATCAATGTTAAGAATGCATGTTCATAAATTCATTGTTATACATGTGTATACATATATTTATGTTATGCCTCACTAAGTCTGTGACTTAGCGTGTAAGTGATTTACACGTAGGTACAAAGAATCGGGAAGAACAGGAATATGAGTGGCAAGAACAGCAGCACTACTAGAAGATCAGATCATAAGTAACTGATAAAGTATGTATTTTGTTGTGTATAATGTGTTGGCATATAAGAAAAGTGTCAGTTATGAATGCTCTGATCGATTTTGTTTATTTTGGTCCATTTATATATAAACTACTTTTATTTTAATGAAAGATTTTAAATTTTTCTTGAATTTTTTCAAGAGTCAAAGTTTGAAAAGTCAATGTGACACCTCAGACTCGTATCTGGGTCGGGTATGGGTTGGGGTGTTACAATGTTGCATAAAACGTACATGCATTTGTTAAGTAGTTATAGTCTTTATTATTTATTTACATGTCACTAAGTCTATGACTTAGCATGTGAGTGTTTCACATGTAGGATCTGAGAAGTTCTGCAGTGAAGATATTTAGAGGTGATATCATAACTTCTGCAAAGATCAGATCAGAAGATTTAACAGTAGGTTTTCTTGTTGTATTATATTATTGGCATGTATTTAAAGAATTAAAATGTATGAACTCTGAACAATTTTTGTAAACAGTTTGAGTAGATATATGTAAATTATTATGCATGTTTAAATTTTTTCCTTTGTTTTGTAAAAGTAATTATTTGAAATGTTGATGTGACACCTCAAACTCGTATTCGGGTCGGATTCGGGTTGGGGTGTTACATATGTATTCTCTAAATGTGACATTAACACTCATGTGTATTATCTGAATACAACACCGACTCTATTGTGCATTATCTGAATGTAAACCTGACTAGTATATGGTCTCATATAGTTATCAAACACTAGTTAACTTAGGGAACCTAGTGTCACATAACATCAATAAAATTCTCACTAAGATTATCAATGATCTCCTGGTCTCGCATAGCTATCAGGTAGATCATGGATGAGAAACTCGGTGTCACATAATATCAGTGCAATTTTTGCTCAACTTTAGTATTGATTCGGTCTCACACAATAGTGAAGCCAAGCTTTAAGGATATTTGTTGTATTGTACTGATGCAACTATAAATTCATGACTAAGGGCCCTTAAGCCCGCATAACACTAACCTCTCTAACCCACTCCTCTTGAGTGTTCAGGCCTCGCACCCTAGTTATCCACTGAAGTGCCTCGTGCACTGATAATGCCCCCACTATGGAAACTAAGGTAACCTGGCTACACCCTAACATAGTTGGACATACTAAAGTGAGGTTACCCTCTCACTAGTTGCTATCTCGCTTTTTCTCTAATCTGAAACATTATGTGAATGTTTATTAGTCTATTACTATTGTTAGTTACATACGCTGTTTTATTATGGTTGTTTACTATATAAGGATATTTCAATCACTTCAGTCTCTAAGGAGGTCTCTACGCGCTTCATGATTTTACTATTCCCTTGCTGAACTATTTATTGGCACGATACTAACTCGAGTTCAATACTGAGCAACGATACTCTGTTCGATCTTACTACATTTTCCCTCATTTCACCCTCGAATTGGAGCGACAATTGTACGTTCACCATTCGTTGACATTCTTGCAAAATGTAACTTCACTATTACATAATCTGATATATTCGTCATACTACTTATCAGTACATCTTTTGTAATGATCATTCATTCTTAGATACTTACTACGTGCTCGGTTGACTAAACTAGTTAGCATTACGCCTGCTATGGTTACTTTGGTTGTAACCCACTCCTATGAGTGTTTTTGAGCCCCCTTGGCCATTTATGTACTAAAAATGCATTTTGTTGCTGAAAATACAACCCAATGTCGATATTGTTACCCTGATTATCAATTATGTAGGGGTAATACTGATACTCCTTCCCTGAAATGCCCAAATTTTATCCCGATTCATCCAATATTGATATTGTTCATCCAATATGATACTCAAACCTAGAAATGTCTTGTTTAGGCTTGGAAAACACCCAAAATCCATCCCAAATATCTTATTTTGGTTCCTAATCACGTGCTAAGGCTTTAGGAAGGTACTTGGGGTATTAAAGTGTCATAAAAACATATTTTTACATCAAATTCGTCATCTATAGCAAAAATCAAGTATAAAACCCTAAAATGCTTAAATACTCAAATCTTAATAAATCATCATGCTTATGAAAGCTTTAACACTCTTAAGAAATAGAAATACACTACCTTGCTGATAGACTCCTAAAATGAAGCTCCTTTAACCACCTAACACTCCCCTCTTGTCCTGGATAATAAAACCCCCACTTTCTCTTGAAAAAATAAAAGCCCAAAGATTTAATCCTTAAAGCATTGCTATTGAGGGATTATGGATAGATTTGAAGTACAAAAAGACTCAAGAACTTACCTTTGTGTTATGAAACTTGAAGAGGAAATATGAGAGAAGGAGAATGAGAAGAAAGGAAGCAATTAAGAAAAAAATAAGATAGAAGAGATAAAAAGCCTTCATCTTTTTAAAAAGGTGAAATTACTCATTTGGTCTTTCAACATCCTTCTACTAAGCAAAAATCCCTTTTTTATTGACAATTAGTCTCGATCCAAACCTAATAAGGTCCACACTCGACCCAAATGCTTAAAATATATAATCCACGGGTCCACATACTTCTCGGGTAAACTTAAAATTACTAACCTAGATTTGGGGTGTTACAAGAAGAGGATAGAAGGGACCACGTTGACAACAGTGGTCGTGCCCGAAAAGGAGTAGCAGTAAGTTAAGGATATGATTTGGGGATTTTAGGTATTGTGGTTTTTTTTAAATTTAAGAGAAATTATGAGCTTTTTATAAATATAATAATATTTAAAAAAATCAAAATCATCATATTATGACACATGTCACTTAACGGGAGAAATTAACGTCATTGACGGCCCGAACACCTAAATGGGTAATGTTTGTAACGTTAGGCACCTGGATTGATCAAAAAATAATTTAGGTATCTATTCAAGAATTTAGGTATAGTTTGGGCATTTATTTTAGTATTAAGCCTTTATTTCTTGAACAACAAAAAAAACAAATTTTAGTATTGGGTAAATTACAAATTTGGTAACTGAACTTTCATACGATTCCTATTTTACTCATTATACTTTTAAAATTTTCAATTTGCTCACTCAACTTTAAGGATCGAACTTTTTTGGTCACTCTACCTTTATATCACTAACACTCATTGACATGGAATATTTTAATATTAAACATATCACATCAGATTTCCACATAATAATAATAATAAGGGTAAATTACAAATTTGATAACTGAAATTTCATATGATTCCTATTTTACACATTGTACTTTCAAAAATTTCAATTTTTCCCACTTTCGTTAAACTTCTCATCGTTAACGATCGTCCACCGCTGCCCTAATCATAGAACCCATCTCCAGCTAGCGGTGGC
>NW_024062357.1:0-96373 GCF_006381635.1 Hibiscus syriacus
ATAATCGTTTGAATATTTTATAGATTGACTCTTCGTTTACATCATACTATCGAGTCAATGATTGAAAGCAATAATAGTATCATTAGACATTATTAAAATATAATTTTATCATATCTCCGTCAACATGTTAACGTCCAACTCAAAAGACCATCAATTTTTAATAGAAAAGTTGAGTTTGAAACATATAAATAATTGGGTGATCATTTTGTAACTTTTACTAGTCGGAGACTCAAAAAAATAACACCCTATAGTCGGGATCATTTTATAACTTTTAATAATCAGAAAATTTAATAAAACAACACTCTATAATCACGAGACTATTTGTGAACTTTACCCGTAACCTAAAGTCAATCATCTCTATTTTTAAATAAGCAATGACATATTTTAACAGTTTTGAAAGTTGCTGTTTAAAGATAAGGTTGAAAAGTAAATAAAGTAAAATACAATATAATATTCAAACCACGTCATTTTACTAATAGGTTTAATCCCATTGTTTAAGTTGAGAGTTTCAATTCGATTTAGTTAGAGGTAACGTACACAAATGATTATTCTACCATGAAATGTTTGTTTAGTACTTTAATTATTAAAAATTGTAAAATGATCCATTAATTATAGGACGTTAGTTTATTGAGTCTTTTGATTATTAAAAATTACAGAATAGTCACCTGACTATGATAAATTTTGATTTCAGAATCGTTTAAGTTATATTTTGTGAATTCACTCTCCGTTTACATCGTTGAGCCAATGCTTGAAAGCAACGATAATGTTAGTAGACATCATTAAAATATGATTTTATCATATCTCAGTCAACATGTTAACATCCAACTCAGATGACAATCAATTTTTAATGAAAAGTTGAGTTTGAAACATATGAATAGTTGGATGACTATTTTGTAACTTTTAATAGTCGGAGACTCGACAAAGTAACACCCTATAGTTCAGATCATTTTGTAACTTTTAATAATCAGATGACTCAACAAATTAACATCCTGTAATTGCAGGATCATTTGTGTACTTTACCCTTAGCCTAAAGTCAATCATCTCGATTTTTAAATAAGCAGTGACATATTTTAACCAGGTTTGCAAGTTTCTGTTTAAGTATATTATTATCCTAAAGTCATCCTCAATTCCTCATAGACTTGAGATTTTGCATTTTTAAATGTCAAATAAGGCTCAATCTGTTAATAAAGGGAAGCAAAGGAAATTGTGAAGAGCATGGTGAGCTCCAAGTATTTGGCATGTCTGGTTTTTTCTGTAACTCTGAATCTTCTGTTCATCGTCAATATATATGTGGGTGATCAATGGAAGCTGAGTTGGACCACAAGAGCAGCACTTGAAGCTGAAAGAGTTGCAGCAACATACTGTTCAGGCCATGGCAGAGCTTACTTGGATGGACTGGTTGCTGATGGGAATCAACCAGTTTGCAGCTGCAATACATGCTTTACCGGCCCCGATTGCTCTCGATTTATACCTCGCTGCGCCGCAGATGCAGATAGGTACTTACAGATCAGCGATGCAGTCGTACTCTCTGATATAAAATTCTGATCTGTTCGTGTGTTACAGATGATTTCGGCAGTTTATAGTTTTGACTTTTGATGATTTATTGATATGAATTGTATACTTATGATGATATGTACTTATTTCTCAGTTTACATTTGCAGTGGGAATCCATTGTTTCTAGAGCCTTTCTGGATGCAACATTTAGCCAGTAGTGCCCTGGTAGTACCAGGTTGGCACCAAATGGGATATACTTATGATGATCGGACTTACGTCTCGAAAGAGCTCGAAAAGCTCGTCCGGAGAGTACATTCAACCGTCGGGAATGCAGTCACCGAGAACAGATTCATCATTTTCGGTGCAGGTTCCACCCAAATCCTTAATGCTGCAGTTTTTGCACTCTCCGCTGAAAATACCTCCTCAACTGCAAGAGTTGTATCTTCTGTTCCTTACTATCCGGTCTGGTCCAACTCTCATACTACGTTTTTCCACTAGATTTTGTAAATTGTTTGTCATTGATTTGATTCGAGAATTTGAATTTTCGACAGGTCGACCAAGAACAGACGGAATACTTTAGTTCAACGAAATTCAAGTTCGAAGGAGATGCTTATACATGGAGGAATAGATCAGATGCTAGCAGTACCAACATGATCGAGTTCATAACATCACCAAACAATCCTGATGGACAGTTAAAGGAAGCGATCCTACATGGTCCTAATGTCAAAACAATTTATGATCGTGCGTACTACTGGCCTCATTTTACGCCAATTCCGGCTCCGGCTGACGAAGATGTGACGGTCTTTACACTTTCCAAGCTTACCGGTCATGCCGGCACCAGACTCGGGTAAAAACTCTTGACCATTACTTAATCTAGTTCATCTTTTCGAGCTTCAGATCACATTGACGAGTTGTATGCAGATGGGCAGTGATAAAGGATGAAACTGTGTTCAAGAGAATGATGATACACATGAGGTTGAATTCCATGGGAATTTCTAAAGATGCTCAACTAAGAGCTTTTAGGCTTCTGAAAACAGTCCTTGAAGAAGGAACCGAAATATTCGACTTCGCGTACCGAACAATGCAGAGCAGGTGGGAAAGATTGGTCCGGACCATATCATCGTCGGACCGCTTCTCTCTTCCAGAAAACAATCCTCGATACTGCACTTTTTACAACAAAGTCCGAAAACTTTCCCCAGGTAGTTCTCTCAACCTCACTTTCATGCCTTGAAAACTTTAATTCCCAATGTTGCACACATGTAATTTAATGTTTACCATGACAAGTACTCAGTTAGATATCGCATTCTGTTCTTTAAAACTCGTACACGAATGTCCTGATCCTTCGTTTCGGAGTCGCGGTAACCTATATCGTCACCCGACACCATTTTACCTATGCCATTGATCTTACCAACCTTATGGTTATGGCAGCTTACGCATGGTTGAAATGTGAGAGGGAAGAAGATAAAGATTGTTATGCAGTTCTCAAGGCAGCTAACATCATCAGCCGTCGAGGAAATCTGTTTGGCTCAGAAGATCGATATGTTCGACTGAGTATGATCCGAACCGAAGATGACTTCGACATATTACTTGAACGTTTAAAGGAATTCATATCAAAGGAAGATGGTGCCAAGACATTTGAAGAATGAGATCAATATTTCTTGATCGAAACCTCTTAAGTACATGTATAATTGTTCTGTGACATTGAAACATAATAAACTATATTATCAGATGTGTTTATACTTAAAAACACATTTATGCATAGTTGAATTATCCTTCAAACTTTCAACCTTTACAATTTAGTCCCATTATTAAATCCTTAATATGATTTTAGTCTAGAAAATCATTAATTTAACGATTAATCCATCAGATTCTGACACCGGAACTTGGGGAATAAACCAGTTTGCAGCTGCAATACATGCTTTACAGGCCCTGATTGCTCTTGGTTTATACCTCGATGCGTTTCGAATGCCGATGGGTACGTACAGATGATTTCAGCAAGTTTTCCCTTATTTGTGAAGCTTTTAGATTTGATCATTCATATTTGGTTCCCAGATGACAAGTTTTTACAATCTGCAAAGTGTTTAAAGTTTTCGACGATTTATTGATCAACTAATCGAAACATTCATTGAATATGATTGGTTCTTTGTGTTTACATTAATATGTTTACATTTTCAGTGGGGATCCATTGTTTCTAGATCATTTCTGGATGCAACACTCAGCCAGCAGTGCCCTGGTAGTACCAGGGTGGCACCAAATAAGCTATACTTACGATGATTCGACTTTCATCTCGAAAGAGCTTGAAAAGCTCATCCACAAAGTACATGCGACCGTCGGGAATGCGGTCACCGAGAAAAGATTTATCGTTTTCGGTGCAGGTTCCACCCAACTCCTTAGTGCTGCAGTCTTTGCACTGTCCCTTGAAAATCCTCGTCGAATCGCTTCTCTCTTCAGGAAAACAATCCTCAATACTGCACTTTTTACAACAAAGTCCGACAACTTTCCCCAGGTAGTTCTCTCAACCTCACTCTTATGCCTTGAACATAGTATGACAAGAAACATGTTAGATGTCTCATTCTGTTGTTTTAGTCTCGTACACGGATGTCCCAATCTTGCGCGTCGGAGTCGTGGCCACCTATATCGTCATCCGACACCGATACAACCTTAGTATTTGTCCTCCTAGTGAAGGTGCCATTGGTTTCATTCTTTACATTTCAAAGATGCTTGATCTTAACAACCTTATGGTTATGGCAGCTTATGCATGGTTGAAATGTGAGAGAGAAGAAGATAAAGATTGTTATGCAGTTCTCAAGGCAGCTAACATCATCGGCTGTCGAGGAAAGCTGATCGGAGCAGAAAATCGGTGTGTTCGATTGAGTCTGATCCGAACCGAAGATGACTTTGACATGAACGTACATATTTCTTTGCCTCTACCCTTCGAACATGTGACTTCAATAGCTTCAGAAAATTTTATTTAGAAAGCTTATTAAGTTTGAATTCTCAAAACTAAATTGAATAAATTGTTAAAATCAAATAAATTAACTGAATAAGCTTAAAACTTCTGGTTAAATCAATTTAACCGAATATTTGCTCACCCATACCAAAAACCATACTATATTTCGGGGTTTTCTCCACTTCATATGCTTTGTCAAATTACTTGACGGTGCGTTATATTTCTAGGGATAGGAATTTGCTTCGAGTTCAACAAATTTTAATATGATCCGATCATTTTTTTAAATAAATAAATTTGAATCAGATTAATAATTTTTTTCATAATAAAATCAAATCAGGTAGGATTTGAATTCAGAGTAAAAAAACTCGACTCGACATAATTTTATAATTATCTTTTATATATTTAGAGATAATTAATAATATTTTTTCAATTAAAACCTTATTTCACTTTATATATATATATGAGTGTGTGTCCATGCACGTGCGCGTATACATGTATGTGTCAGATCATATGCGAGTGTGGGTGCGAGCTTTCACCCAAAAATTCGGACTGGGTTTCGAGTTGAGTAAAATCCTCCTAAATCCAAATTGGTTCGAGGACTAAAAATCCCAAGACGTGACTATCCCTAGATATGAAATGTCAGCTGATGCTGAGCTTGACCCCCACACACAATAGGCACAGTTGATGCTGAGCTTGACCCCCACACACAATAAGCACAGCTGATGCTGAGCTTGATATTCAATGGCAGATTAAGACAGGCATTAGTAAATTAGTTGATGATTCCACACATATATTGACTTGTAGTTTGCTTTATTGTCCCACTAAATTGCCTTCAAAGCTGGTGCATGAAACCAACACTAAGACCAATCCAAAAGAGAAAAGCACCTTTCCATTTCTAGACTTAAAAAAGGGTCCAAGAAGCCTTAATTTTCAACCACAACTTTTTATAACTTAACCATTTCATACGGGCGGACACAAGATTTTAATTTAATGGGACACATTTCTAAAATTTTAGAAAGGGCCGACCATATAAAATTAAAATTTTAAAGTGGTGAAATCAGATTATCAATAGAAAATATTTAAAAAAAAACTGTCCCACATACTCCATCGGTCCATCCCTGATTGGACATATGACTCAATGGATGTAAGGAGAGGATCACATAATGAACACGAGAAAGTAAATACAATTCTACTATTACAAAGCACAAAGAGACATCACAACCGGATCATGAACCTCCCAGCACAAAAAGAATCCCCACAATGAGTAAGTGTTTTCTGAACATATTGCACAACAACATATCATCTCGAAAGAAAACTAGAAAAGATAATACAAAATGTGGGCAAAGAAAAGTTATCTATTTTATATGTGGAGAAATCAGTAGGGAGTATAGTAATACCCGGCCAGTGGCCCCATCGGATTGAACGGTGGCATTCCATAAGGCATCCCAGGTCCATAGTATCCGGGGTTACTGATTTTGGCCAAACTAGTTTGACCTTGCATCCCTTCCTTTGAATAATGTTGCCACACTTGCTGCTCCTGGACAAGCAAATGTTGTTTCTTCTCCATGTCGGCCATTTGTACATACGGAGGAGGAGGAATGGTCAATGATGCGGCGAATGGGTCCTGGTTGACATTCTGAACTGTTCCATCGGGTGCTGGAAGAGCTAAAACTTGTGTTGTGGTCTTCCCTGGGCCTGGCAATGCCACACTGCTCGCACTCCCCCAGCTCAACTGCGCGGTACTAACGTGTTGCCTTACCATTCCCTGATCATACATGCCGTTCAACAAGAGTGGATCAAGGCCACCACCCAAAGCTGCCTTCTGCCTTGACAAATGACTAGCTGTCTCAACCAAAGCCAACTCCCAATCTTCCTTCCCTGGCTCAGCAGCAGGGTTTTGCCAAGCTGATGTCACTTCGGGAATGTTCGATGGGAAAGCTTCCCAAGATCCATTACCATTGTTAGCCGGGCCATTAAATAAAGCCAAAGCCAATTTGTTCCCCTGATCATCAGCCGTAACATTATCATCCCTCAAATTCACTAAATCCTCTTGTGGTTCCGGGGGTTTAACAGGGTTGGGCTCTGGCGGTGGCGGTGGAGTGTAGTTTTCTGGAGCAGGTAGGGCCTTTATTTCATTCATATCTTGTGCAGGCTCTTCCTCCTTAGGAGGAGGAAGCTCTTTCCTCTCCGGACTCTTTGGCCTCTTAGCTCTATCCCTCAGAAACTCCTCCAATGTTTCCAATAACTTACTGGTAATCCTTTGCACCTCGGGATACTCCGATGATCTAGCCACACCAGTTTCCTTACACCAATTATAAAATGCAATCAACTCGTCGATCTGCTTTGCTGCACTTGCATATGCATCAAATGCCTTGACACAATCTGAGTACTCCATATCGAAAAACCTATCGAGCAGCATAGCCAAAACCTCACAAATATCTGCATATAACTGAAAACTCTCTTTCACAACCGAATATATAGCAATCAAGACCATCCTACTATTCTTCGCCAATCCTGTAGGCCGACACGACAAGAACCGATCTAACAACCTCTGCAAGTGACCCATCTTCCCGAAAATCCTCTCGGGAGTCATCTCCCTCAATGGAGTCACTGATTTCTTCTCGTCTCTCCTCTCCACTGCCTCACTCATATCACCATAAGACCTTGTTCTCTTTGGCATCCCATAATTTCCATATCCATTATCACCTCTGAAATCACCATAATCATATTCGTATGGTCTCGGTGGTGGTGATCGGAAATTGTATCGTCCACCATTTCTATCATCGTATGGCCTTGGTGGCGGTGACCGGAAATTATCTCGTACAATGTATCTATCATCACCACTCCCATGATTACTTCCTCCGAAGCCACTACCTCCACCGCTTTTCCTATCGAAAAGAATCAGTTCAAGTCTTTGATCCAAATACATAGAATAAGTTCTTATAAAAGCAGAGTGATCCCAAGAATTCGAGTGAGCCTCGTCTCTAAAATCCGACATATTCAACAATCTCGTACCTCTCCTAGTAGCATACAAGATCTCTTCCTGAAACAACGGATCTCCCTCATTCAACAGTTTATGAACAAGCACCAGTGCTTTGAGCGCCACGATCCAGTTCCGAGTCTTCCCTAGCCGTTTCGACACGGCCGACACGCAAGCGTGGACGTAGCCGCAGCCGCGCGTAGGAGGTCAAATTAAGGATCTCACGTATGTACTTCTCGCCGGCAGGGTCATCATCGTGGCTCGTAGCTTTCACAATCGCCACCTCGAGGTCCGGCGCCATGTTGCTAGCGACCTTCGCTAGTCCTATGCTGGTTTGGTCTTTAACGGCTCCAATCGCTTTCTGAATCGTGCTCGGCATCTTGACCGTCTGATTCCAAACCAAAACCTCCTCGATCGTTTCTCAATTGGAAATTATCAAACCGTAATTTCACTTTAAAATGTTCAACTCCAAAGTAGAAATCTAGCAAAATTCAATTAACTCACTCTAATTAAGATCAATTAAACCATTAGTGAAGTCCAAAAATAAACGAGAACAAAGATTTGAAAAGAAAAAAGATTTGTTCTTTCAGCGAATACCTTCAATATTTACGGCGTACGGCGGCAAAGAGACAGTGGAGGATGTGGAAACAAAAGGCTAGTGTATTAGGGTACGAAGACGTGGAAGAATCAGGGCCGTCGGATGGTGGTGGTCCGGTGGGTGTAAGAGATCTTGTGAGAGGTAGCTGTTTATGCAAGAACCAAGAGGAAATTAAAGGGAAAAAGAAGGATATATGTATAAGAATAAAGAATAAACTTTACAATGAAGGAGGTACTTAGCTTACCATTCACTTTTTTTTTTTGCTAAATCATTTTGTGCCCCCATTCAAAATTCGTCTAATATATAAGTAACAATAAAGTGATATAAACTACAATTATTGATTTTTTTATTTTGGTCACTCAACTTTTAAATATTATATTCTAGTCACTTACATAACTGTTATTTATAAGATAATCACTGGAATGTTGTTTTCGTTACATTAATGATCTTGCATGTTAATAAAACAAAATTAATTTCTAATTATTACCCCTAAACTTTAGTTAAAATATCATGAATCAATAACTCAGTCTCACATAAAAAAAAGTGACAATACGATATGCAATAATAGTAGGGATGGGCATGAGACATGAACCCGACGAGTTCTGACTCGATCCGATCGATCGGGTCGAATTTTTTTAAAAATCGGGTTCGGGTCGAGTCGACTTTTTTTAAGGTGATATTTGGATCGAGTCGGATTCGATTTTAGGGTGAAAAATATTTAGTCCGACCCGTCCTAAAAAATATAATTTTATTTTATATATTTAGGAATAATTACAATAATATCCCTATATATATTATTTTTTAAAATTAAATCACTGTTTTTTTTAATAAAAATAATATTTTTATTAATATTTTGGATCGGGTCAGGTTCAAATTATCTAAAAAAAAGCGTGTCGGATTCGAATCGGATAGATGGTATATATTTTTCGGGTCGGTCGGACGAAGGATGTAAAACTTTGGGGTCGGGTTGACCGAAACTCAACCCATGCCTATTCCTAAATAATAGTGATATATCATGAATCAATAAGTATACGAAATAATATTCTATGCAATAGCAATGAGTTTATGGATTTAATGACGAATTCAATTTAATAGACACGCTTCTTCAATATTTCAAATATAACCAATGAACATGTTGTATCAATTATTACAAGCAACAATCAGAACATATCAGGCTTTATTTCTTAGTTCATTTATCATTAAATTATTTATCAGAATTAGACTTGGGCAAATAAGTAATTCACTTTAAAAGGCTCTGGATTCGTATCCAGGCCCAACCCGAGAAAAAAGCTTCTGAGTATGATCAAACGAATTGGGCCAGATCGGTAACTAATCGGCTGCGATCCCTATTCGAGTTCTTTGACTCAGTGACTCGTCCATTGTTTTGTACTTATCGTTGCCGTGCCTACGAAGGTCCCCTCTCTCTAACTACTATCGTTTTGAAGTCGTCGTCTTCATAATACACAAAAGCGAAGGACGGTTTCAAAGAAAAGAAAAGAGCTAATAAATGTCAATGATGGCGACGAACTCCTTCAAGAACCCGATTCTTCCGATTTCGGATCCGCCAATAGATAAGGAAGAAGAAAAAGAAAGGCTTCTCAAAAGAGGAGATGATAGGCTTTTCAAAGGATCCGCCATGACCAAAAGAGGAGCCTACGCCGCCATCTATTATATGACATGCGCTGGTTCGTTCCTTTTCCCCTCTTGTTTGTTCTTCATTTTGTTTTTCCAATTTTTAGTTACTTGATTGCTTTGTTAATGTAACGCAGCCATCGGATTTGACACTAATTTGATGTATTTTTTTTGTTGCAGTGCTTTTGATACTCTTCAACAAAGCAGCTTTATCTTCGTATGGTTTCCCCTGTGCCAATGTAATTACACTCTTTCAGGTAAAGATAAAGGATTTCATAGCTTGAATTATATAATTCGTATATATTTTTATATTTTTAATTTTAATTTTTTTTATCCTTTCTTTGGTAGATGACAAGTTCGTGTACTTTTCTCTATGCACTGAGACGGTGGAAGATTATATCTTTTGCAAACAATGAATCTTTAACCATTTCTGATAGCAATACTAGTTTGGTTCCCATTAAGACGTTGATCCATACCCTTCCTCTTGCAGGATCCTATTTGCTTTACATGGTACTATTATGTTTCGATTTCTTGGATAATTGTTTACTTATTGTTTTCTTGATGTATATATTATTTGAAATTGTAAATGATCAAGTCTTTTTTTTCTATTATATTGTTTTTCTTTATATTTGGCTGATAAAAAATGGGTTCTCTCTTGCTCCTTGAAAGCTAGTCACAGTTGAGTCTGTACGAGGCGTGAATGTTCCAATGTACACTACACTTAGACGAACTACGGTTGTGTTTACAATGATTGTGGAGTTTCTTCTGGCAGGACAGAAGTATTCATCATCTATACTTGGAAGGTAACTGTCGGTTCAATCCCTTTCAAGCAGTTGCTTCTCGTGGAAAATGTTGTCTTGATGAAAATGAGAAAAGCTAGGAAGCTGTTTGGTTATGTCTTTCGCTCAAATTGTTGTGAAATTTACTTGTGACATCTTACAGTTCTTGGTTGGGTTGCTGCTAGAATATGATTTTGAAATCCAAATTTTGTTTGGTTGTGATTAAAGCCCTTGATTTTGTTTTCCAGCTGCCTTCTTCTATGGTCATGTGAATATAAATCTCATGGCCGTAAAGATTTGTAAAATTGGAATTACATGAAAAATGATTGGAGCAGCCAGCAAATAAGTTATATGAGCTTTTTATCTTGCACATAGTGTATCGACTTGATCATCTTCTAGCTGTATAAGTGTTCAGTTGTGATAAAAAAAATTAATAAGATTTTAAGATTGTGGCCATGGTAGGAAATTCTTGCGTCTGCTGTTACTTTGATCTGTAACTTCTAGTTATACTAGTTTTAGAATTGTGAGAATTCAACCAGGTGGTTTTTAAAACTTTTGATGCATAAAGTTTGAGTTGGAAATGCAAGTAGACCTTTGACTTGAATAGCTGTGTTTCTGATATCTTTGTTTAACTGAAAATTTTTAAAGATCCTTTCAGTGTTGGGTTGATTGTTCTTGGTGCATTTGTCGCGGGAGCTCGGGACTTGTCATTTGACTTTTATGGATATGCTGTTGTTTTCTTAGCCAACATCGCTACTGCAATATATCTTGCAACCATAGCCCGCATTGGTAGTACTCTCCCCTTCTTTCTTCTTTTGAGCCACATATCCTCTTCTCTGTGCCGACATAATTGTTGTGTTCTTGCCTATTTTCCTCTTTGTCAGGGAAATCTAGTGGGCTTAATAGCTTTGGGCTTATGTGGTGTAACGGTAACTTATAACCTAACTTTAGTTGAATTGCATATTCTTTATTCCATGGGCACATAAATATTTGTCCCAGCTGTCTTATGAGTAACTGGTTTTTTTATGATAGGCATAATTTGTGGACCAGTTTTGTTGTTGTGGACATTTTTTCATGGTGATTTGAAGACTACAATGAATTTTCCTCACCTCTTTTCACCTGGTTTTTTGGTATGTTTCGCACTCTATCGAATTCTTGCATCAATATAGATATTTGTTTTTGTGTTTGGAAATTGCTCTCAAAAAATTTCTTACGGTAAGAAGATTATTTCTAAGCGATTAATTGTAATTGAACTCTTTTATAACTGGAAGTTTTATGTATGAAGAAGTGTCCACAGTAGAACTGTTATCTTTTCTAGCACTCTAAGGGTTATAAACAATTTATATATACGAGCCTGCCATTATTCTCTTGAGGTTTAGAAAACTTAAAACGCCGTCCCGTTTACCTTTTGTGCAGTGCTTTTTAGCTTCACTTCAAATAACTTGAGATAGTTTAACAATGTTGATGCATTTGCCCCGTCTTTTTGTGCAGGCTGTATTGATTCTTTCATGTACACTAGCTTTCTTCTTGAATTACACGATTTTCTTGAACACAACTCTCAATTCAGCAGTCACGCAAACCATCTGTGGCAATCTGAAGGTATCCTTGCACACTTCTCCGACCATGATTCATGCATTCTCCTCCGGCAATTTGGCAGCCTTGAATAATGATCTGTAATTTCATTCTGAATGTTGCTATTCATGTTTAATTGAGGAATCTTCATAATGAAGTTCCAAATGCCAAACTTTGTTACATGAATTATATATTAAAAAAATTTGAGCATCTGACCTTGCATATGATTTTCATCGCTTCGAGTATAATGATGCATTCTCATCTCAATGTATAAATGAACTTTCTAGATATCTATTTGGCCTTGTTTATTGTCATGCAGCATATGCAAGTACATATTTTCCTTTATTAGAAAAAAAAGGTGCATATTTCCGAGTTTCTGATATGCTAATTAATTTGCTGTTGTAGGATCTTTTTACCATTGGACTTGGCTGGATGCTTTTTGGTGGGCTTCCCTTCGATATTGTAAGTGCACTACGTTGTTGTTGCTGCTAGCCTGCTAGTTAGCATTTGACATAAGTCAAAATTCGTATCTTTCCGTCTAAGTAGCCGTCGCATGATGGGATTTGATTTATTCTTGTTACAGCTGAATGTTATCGGGCAATTGATGGGATTTGTTGGTTCTGGTTTGTATGCCTACTACAAGCTTGTAGGAAAATAACCAACTTCAGGCTAACAAATAACCAATGTCTAATTGGAGTTTACGGATTGCTACTTTACCTTTGTCCGTTCATGCGATTATCGAGCTGTTAGAGCCAATGTAGGTGATGATTCTCTGCTCATCTAGCCTTTCTCCGTCTTCCTTTTTCCCTCCGGCGGGGACACCGGGAGTACAAAGTTTGTTGGAAAATTGTAAAAATGCAGAGTTAGGATAGTTTACAACTGATCCTATACTGTATATCTCTTTTAGGGACCATTTTTGTCTCTTGTTCTTCTTGACAAATTTTATAGTTGGATTTTCAAAGGTCTTCTTTTTCTCAATAAAATGTTCGAGTTCCCCATTGCCTTAATTTTGTTAAGGTTTGCAATTCTATTTACACTTAAATCTGGGAAAGTCTCACGTGCGGTAGCCCCCAATATACGGCTAAGAAAAAGTGTTACCGAAAATATTATTATTTTTTAATATTTTAGGTAAAAAGTTATCTAAAATATTATTATTTTTACCGGAAATGTTATTATTGGGCGTTTTGTTGGGTTTGTTAACATATTCGGTAAAGCGCTATTTAAAACATTATTTTTTTCGATAAGAAATGTTAATATTATGCACTTTACCGGAAATGTTAAAAAAATTAATGTTTTAGGTAAAAATATAATGTTTTAGGTAATTTTTTATTGAAAATATTAAAAAAATAATAATATATCCGGTAATGTTTTTCTTTAGCCGTATATTAAGGCTGTTGTACGGTAGAATTTCCCCTTAAATCTACCATGGAGAATATTTTTAATGTATATAAGGGTGAGCATAACTCACTCGGAAAAAATTTGAATTTTTTAACTTGACTCTCGTTAAAAAATTTGACTCTACTTATAATTTCAAAAACTCGATCCGAAAATTTTTCAGATAAAGTTAAAGTTATAAAATAAGATTAGAATAAGTTAAAAATTTTAATAATTAATGGATTGGTTTTCAAGTTCAAATTGAATCTATCAACTTTGCATGATATATGTATATTGCATATGAAGAAATATATCGTATATGGTAATAAAAAATTATTTAAATTAGAATCAATTAGTATCATAACCATCTAAATAATTATAATTAATTTGAACAAAAACTCGAATAATTCAACTTGATTTTAATTTTTTTAAATAAAATATTTTAGCTTGACTATCCGAATTTTTTTTAATTTAACTTAATTCGTTCAGATACACGTCCTATATGTATCCAACTATGAAAGCCCCAAATTCTCTTTATTGGGTCAATGATAAAGTTCTACATGGCCCATTGCACTATCCAAAGCCCACTTTCCCTATACATGAAATGTAACCACCATAGCCTCTCATCAATTTGTGTGGCAAAGAACGAGATAACCTTCTGCAAAATCACACTCATCTCTCACACAAAAATTGACGAAGAAAAACCACAACTTTTTTTCCTTCAATTTAGACAAAAAAAAATCCCATCTTGACATACCAAAAGCTCAAAAGACCCATCCTTTCCCTCATTTCATCAAAGACCAGAAGCCATGGCCAGCATGATAATGGCTTCCTCAAAGCCTGTGATCACCGTTGTTGCTTCATCTTCAAAACCCAAACACCAAAAAATCCCACAGCTTTCCCTCCCAAAAATCCCCACTCCAAAGTTCTTGAAAATCCAACAAGTCCCCACTCTCAAATCTATATCCCTATTGACACTCACCTCTTTATCCTTTGCCCCACCTTCACTTGCTGCAGAGATTGAAAAGGCTGCACTTTTTGATTTCAACTTAACTCTCCCCATCATGATGGTTCAGTTCTTGCTCCTAATGTTTGCTCTTGACAAGGTCTACTTCACCCCACTGGGGAAATTCATGGACGAAAGAGATTCCGCCATAAAGGAGAAGCTTTCCAGTGTGAAGGACACATCTGAGGAAGTGAAGCAGCTTGAAGAACAAGCTAATTCTATCATGAGAGCTGCAAGGGCTGAGATTTCAGCAGCTTTGAACAAGATGAAGAAGGAGACTCAGTTGGAAGTTGAGCAGAAACTGGCCGAGGGAAGGAAGAAAGTTGAGGCTGAATTGCAGGAGGCTTTGGCTAATTTGGAGAACCAGAAAGAAGAGACTATCAAGTCACTTGATTCCCAGATTGCTGCTCTCAGTCAGGATATTGTCAAGAAGGTGCTTCCTCTCTAAATTCCTCCATTTTATTATGGTTTTGAACTACATAAATCATCTGTGTATTTATAATATAAAAGTTGATTTGTAGAACAAGTGACAAGTTTGTGTACTTAATTAAAATTTGAAACTTTTGTTCGCGGGGTTGCTTTATATTCTGATTTAAGTTCATCTATGAGCTGGTTTATCCATGTTATAATTCGGGTTTAGGAGAATTCCACTAATTAAGTATTCATCGATTTCATATTATTCAAACATTGATTGAATCGATCTTGAGTAATTCGTAATTTTTCTCATCATATTTATAATTCTAGTCCGATGACACTTTTTATAGGTTTTTTTATACAAGTGTAAAGATTAAAATTGTTATTGGTATGGGTAAGTTGACATATCAAATAAATATGACACGCCAATAAGATGACTCTAATTGTCATTAATTAATAGTTTAACAAAAAAAATCTAAATCCTTTTTTGTTTGTTTAGACGTCTAAATTTTTTTCGATCAAAATAAATATCTTATACTACCAACATCATTATTTTAAATATATCAGTCGTAACAAACATTTAAAAAAAAATCGTTAACCATTTAAAACGTTACACGTGATGAGTTTTTATACTTTTTATTTTTTAAAAAGATAAAATTATATTGAAAACTCCAACATAGGTTATTACAAAACTACACATACAACGAATATTTCATTAAGACACGGCTTTACCTGTTGATGCTTAAAAAGTGCTATTGGAACAATAATCTCATTTTCAACTGCGTATCTTTATCAACATTTCCATTCATCTAATGATTTTAAATCAGTATTTTCTACGATATAATTGAATCCTACCTCCTCTCACCTCTCTCTATATATTAATAAAATTTAAGGTCCACTCACACAATGTAATTTTACACTGATTTATTATAGTTGGATGAGTAAAAATAGACAACTGAAATTATCTTCTTGTTTTTTCTACCGATGAATATATTCTCATTCCTGTGGTCAATCTCAAGATTCTCCACCATCTATTTCATTTATCCATCAATTCATGACAGTGGCTAAGTTCCATCGTGCCTATGCTTCGGTGGACTCCGTCTCTGTATCATATGTTTCTCGTATTTATTCTCTACGAAAAACAACGCCGATCTCTCTCAGTTGATCGGAATTGAACATTAAAATAAACGGATAAGAGCTTCAGGGTCTGATTCATCGGATCAGCGGGGGAGTAAGAACTGCATAAGCGTGTCAACAGGCGTTAGGCCATGACGTCGAAACTTCAATTATCGGAGACCGATTTCGCCCTTTTTGTTTATTTTTATTTTAGGGTAAACTACATATTTAGTACCCCAACTATAATTTTTGTTATGTTTTGATCATTTAACTGTTTTCAATTTCAAAATAATACTTAATGTTACGTTTTTATTTCATTTTGATCACCTATTGTTAAAAATTAACGGTACTGTTGATGTGTCATCATAAGATAATGCCACATCATCATTAAAAATTTATAAAAACATCACGTTAGCAGTTATGTTAGCTTTTTAACTACATGTGATCAAAATAAAACCAAAATGTAACGTTAGGCATGATTGTGTAACAAAAAATAGTCGGACAACCAAAACGAAACACAATTGATAGTTGTGGTACTAAATATGTACTTTAACCAAGTTTTAAATAAGAGCCAAAATATTTCTTTTGTCGTAGAATTATAACAAGAACTAATACATACACCACGAGAGAAAATCGGTGAATAAAAAGATTCTCTCGGTGATTTTTCACAGCTTTTTTGAAGTGCGTGAAAATTCTAGTACCGAATGTCATAGTAATGCAATTTTTCTCTTTATACAGTTCAAGAAAGCTGTGGAAAAGCACAAAGAGAACCATAGATAAAATAGAATAAAAGGGCAAGCGTGTTAGGGTAACGGTTTGGAATAAATGACTTATGTATCGAAAAAAATTATTTTCTCAAATAGGGTGGAATAAATAACGTACGGGAAGTTGGTCGGAGCATTTGACGTCTTCGAAAAATCGATCGAAACACCTGACATCTTTAAACTCTTCATCTTTGTCAATACGTAACGTGTCCCGATTGACTCCCCGAAAACGCATACTCTCCGACCAACTTCTCTTGCAATATTCATTTCACCCTATTTAACAAAATAATTTTTTTAATACTTACATAAGCTTTTTTTTTCTAGTAATTTTGTCGAATAAAAGAGAAGAGAAGAAATGGAAGTGGGAGAAAACATGAAAAAGCTGAAGGGTAGGCAAGTATTTATAATATAAATAGAACCCTTTAATATGCTTACCCATGAGACCGAATATTAATGGCTTTACCTTTTGGAGCTCAAAATTGTCAAAAGTGTTACACTACCTTGCATACGTCGAGTTTAAATTTATTTGAATTTTTAAAAAAATTATAACTTTCATTACAATAACAATCATCGATAATCGAATATATGATACACCGACAAAATTTTTATTATTATTATTTATTAATACGAGTCAAGTACAATGTATTATATATTTAAAAATAACTCTCAATCATTTAACATTAATTGTTCGTACCCCTTATATTGACGATGATTAAACCCAAAACCTCAAGAAATAACAACAATTCTTTTTACCACTGAGGTCACATGGTTTCGTGTAACAAATTTGATTATTTAAATTCAAATTGTTATTAAATTTCGAATTTAATTTAAAACAACCCCTTATCTATCATAAAAAAAAGGAATATCGATTACTAAATCAATTGTCACTTAATTATATAACTAAATAAGCAATTGAGTTGATTCGAACTTAAATGCATAGTATCTCAATCTTTACTAAAAAGAACGAATATAGAATTTTATGATATGGTACGAATTTTTAAAATTTTAGAAAAAGATAAATTGATAAAATATTATGGACGGGAAAAATATATTTTTAATAAAAAATATATAATAATTTTTAATTGTCAAAAAATTACTGTCACATCTGCACCCCTTCTATGCGTCCATGTTTACCTAGTATGGTAAGGTTTGCCATTGAAATGTTGGAAAGGCAAAGCAAGCAGAGCAACGTGCATTTGGCCCATGAATTGGACGGGTACGTGTTGGTGGGTGGATGAAGAAAGAGTTGTATTTGTATAACCGCTCCGATGCCATGACGTAGTATTTCATGTGAACTGGATGCCACCTTCAGGGTGAGAGCAAAACTCAGTCAAATAAATTTTTTTAATTCGATTTGATATTAAAATTTTGATTTGATTTATCATTTTATAAATTTAACTAAATTTGAATCGAATTAAAAAATAGAACTTGAATAATTCAATTTTTTTAGTAATTAATATATTGATTTTTATTTAAGTCGAGTCTCTTAACTCTGTATAGTGTATGTAATATAATATGAAAAAACACGAATAAATATATGTGTATTAGAAGAAATGTGATTTAAACAAAAACTCAAATAATTCGACTCGATTTAAAATTTTTTAAATAAAATTTGAATTATAAAATAAAATTCATCAACTCGAGATATTTTAACTCGATTTGGTTAAATACTCACATTAAAAATAAACTTAAAGGAGGATGAGTGAGGGCACTTCCCCAAAAAAAATCATATATATTTAATTATTTTTTATTAAAATATATATTTCGCCAACAAAATTTTATAAATTTATTCATTTAATATAAAATCTCGTGTACTCTTCATTCGTCCATAGTTAAATCCCATTACCCATTTGCTCCTATTTATCCAACAACTCTCTCTTCGCCTTTCAATTTTAATCCATACCTATGCTTTCTACACGTATTATATTATTATATCATCAAATCATAATACGTAAAATACATTAATGATTATCTAATTTTTAATATAACTTTTAAATTAAAATTAAAACATCGTGACACCGCTCATGTGCTATTTTTTTTAATAATTAATACTATTTAATAAAATGATAATATATGTTATCATTTTATTGATAAAAAAATATAAAATATATATATGTATTAGGTGAGATTCGAACATCAACTTTTTAAAAAGAGTCGAAGACCTAAGCACTGAACCAAATTTAAAAATTAATACATTCTTGATAAAATAATCTCTATGTTATAACGTGATTGAAAATAATTATATTTATTAAAAAGAAAAGAAAAGAATATAAATTATAAATTTTTATAATTTTTAAATGCATAAAAAACATAACACAATATAAACAAGTATATTTTTAATAATCGAAGGATATGAAATATAATTCTATAATCAAAATATTATTTGTATGATTTATATTATCTTATTTATTTTTACCTGTTATTAGAGTTAAATAATTATATGGTAATATTTATTTAGAATATTTTCTGTTACCATCACATTATTTATTTGTTTGGGTAAATGAAGTTAATATGATTTGGTGGGGGTGAAAATTAACCTTTTTTCCGCCAAAAATTCCAGCTTCAGTAATTCAATTTAAACCCCCTTTCCCCCACAGTAGTAACTTCAATGAATTCCTAATTCCAAGCAGAAAAGAAGCTGCGTTTTTTGATAAACCAGTCGAGTTTTGGAACTATTAGATGGCGACACTATACGCGCTGGTTGCGCGTGGATCGGTGGTGCTGGCGGAGTTCACTGCGGCGTCGACGAACGCCAGCGCCATTGCCAAGCAGATCCTAGAGAAAATACCGGGAGAAAACGACACTCACGTTTCGTATTCACAAGATCGCTACATCTTCCACGTCAAACGCACTGATGGACTCACCGTTCTTTGTATGGCTGACGAAAGTGCCGGAAGTATGTCAATCACCTCTCTTAGTTCTTCTTTTTCGTTTTCCATCTTTTTTTTAATGAAATTTGACGAAAGTGACGCGATACGCTTACAATGGAATTTCAATTGCTTTGCTAAGTCTTATTAATCTGTTTCCGATCCTGAATTAAAGGGAAAGGGGAGATATTAGTATGTGATTGAGAAGAAAGTTGGAGTAGTATGTTTGGTTGACAATCTAGGGTTTGATTAAAAGTTTAAAAGTGCAGTCTCAATTTTAGAATTTGAAAATGGTAAATGCTATTTTCCAAAAAGTTTTGGCTCATCTCCTTTGAAGGATCCTTTCTAGTCTTTGTTGATGAGTTGCAAACATAATATTTATGTTATCCAGAACATTCTTTTGATTTTCACTAGTCAAATTGAGAATTTATAGCTAGAATTCTTTGTGGTATGCAAGCTAAGTTACTCGGGTTCGGGTGTGAGAGTTATAAACGGATATATTCAAAGAAGTTTTCAAGTTTTTCCATGTACTTGCAGGGTGTAGCCCATCATGTATGGATATGCTTTGGATTCTGGAGTCCGATACATGTGTTTCAACAAAAATTAAAATTTAAAAGTCAGAGCAACGTAGTTTGGAATGCTTTATGTATCTCTTCTTGCTAAGAACACTTTGGCTTGAATGGATTATGGTGGATGTCTTTGTTGTATCTTTTGCAGGGCGAATTCCTTTTGCATTTCTTGAAGACATTCATCAGAGATTTGTGAGAACTTATGGCCGAGCAGTATTTTCAGCTCTACCCTATGGCATGAATGATGATTTTTCAAGGGTATTGAGCCAGCAAATGGAATACTACTCGGGCGACCCTGGTGCTGATAGGATAAATAGACTAAAAGGAGAAATGAGTCAGGTATGTTTTGAATGGCTAGAAGCTGGTACTGCTTCTATTAATCTTCTTCTACTAGATTCTCATCAACTGGTTCTTTCTTGTATTTAATTTGAGAACAATGGTTTTCATTGAATACACAAGGATGATCATTTTACCTACTTTAAAGATCAACTATCTTGTTGTTTGCATCACATGGAATATGGATGTTCTATTTTGATAGACCATTTAACGTGCTACATTTAAGGTGACCCCCTACATTTAATTGTTACCTGCAGTATTGCCCTTTCATTCAACGGCATTTAACTTGCTTTTCTTGTTTTCCTTTTCTTTCTGGACCTTGGTCTCATGATGTTCTTGTACTCAAATAGGTGCGAAATGTTATGATAGAGAATATTGACAAAGTTTTGGAAAGAGGTGATCGGTTAGAGTTGCTGGTTGACAAAACTGCTAACATGCAAGGAAATACCTTTCGCTTTCGGAAGCAAACTCGCCGATATAGAAACACTGTATGGTGGAGAAATGTTAAGCTTATGTATGTTTTCTGAACTTCAACGTTTTGTACGTTTATACAGACTGCAAAAAGTTTGGAAGTTAAATTTACTAAAGAATAGTTTGCAGTTTGCTCCATGAAATAGAATAGATACAGGATTTGATGAATTTATCTCTCACTAACTTGTTTTGCATATTGCAGGATTGCTCTAATAATCCTCCTCCTAATTGTTGTTTACGTCGTGCTGGCTTTTGTTTGCTATGGGATTACGCTACCTACATGCCTAAAATGAGGTCAAAGAGTTTGAGATTCAAACACCTTTAGTAATCACTTGTCCCCTTTCCTCCTTGTTCCAGTTTTATTTGTTTGTTTTTAGTTATATATAATGTTATTGTCGAGTTTAATTTACTTTTTATTTATTCAGTGTGAAGAGCTAGAAATTTCATGCTTGTGTTTCTTTTAGGAATTTGAAATTGTTTGGTGGCTGCCTTTTGAAGGCATAGCTTCATGACTTGAATTCTACTGTGTTATTCTGTGTTAAAAAGTCATGTTTTCTTTGTTGCTACTCCTGTTTTGTATTCTTCAATGTTGTTTTAATTATACGCACAGCACTCCACCAGTGTACGAGTTGGTCACACATGTTTATGTAAACTTATTGATGGGAAAAGTGGGATCGTGGGGCTATTGACAGTTCACTCCTTTTAATTTGGGTGAAGAGTCGTAACCGATAGATATATGGACAAACAAAAATACATGAAATATATCGCGAATGTAATGTAACAAAAATACTTAACATGATTAGAGATGAGGATTTGATTTGAATCTGATGGGTTTTGACCCGATCTTATAGGGTTGGTTTTTCTTTCAAAAAGGCAGGTTTGAGTCAAGATTTTTGGAAGGGTAAGTTCGAATCGGGTTTAAGTTTATGGTCATAATTATTTGACCCGACCCAAACTGGGAATAATAGTACAATTGACATTTATTTATTTAGTGATAATTATTATAATATCTCTTTATATTTCTTAGTTATATCACTATTTTACCTAATAAAATGAGAGAATATATATTTATATATATTTGTATCGAATTGGGTGTGAATTTTTTTCTCAAAAAATAAGTCAAGTTTTAGATGAATGATTTTTTTTTAAAATTCGGATCCCATCGAGTGAAAGGTGTGGAAGTTTTATACATAAATCAGATTTAAATGAGTTAAAAACTCAGCCTAACTTATGACCATCCTTAAACATGACAAAACAATGTTATTACAAAATTCTTTCAAGTATCTCTGTGTCTTCATGGTATTTTTTTTTAGCTACAATTCTATCCAATTTGTGAGTATACTCACAACGAAATGCAGACCTTTATCGAGTTAGTAAAACTGGGATTCCATTTAGATAATCTTCAAAACACCCAAGAACAAGGATGGCATAGATAATTAGATACATACACGGCTTTTGGAGCAATGATTACTTGCAAGGAAAACGAACAAGAAATTGTTAGAATCAAAACCTAACTGATATGAAATTAAAAATCTAGAATTTATCATTAAAAATAAAATATTAATACGAAAGTGTACTTGAATTAATTGGTAGGATGAAACCTTTTATTCTTTCTTTGGTTATGTTCTTTAGGAATGAGAGTAATATAAATTAACTTATTTCTTGAGACCAATATTTCTTTATATAAATTGAATATTAGGCTAATCTTTTAAGTATTTATTATTCTGTCTTTCGTCAAACTATAAATACAACCTATGGTACATATGCTTTAATTTCATAACACTTCAATACATATGACACATGAAACATAATTAATCACTTAATGTTATATTATATTTTATGATAACATTATGATTATAGATTTTAATACATGAGAAATCAAATGCATTTGACTTGTGTACATGTCCACTCCACATAATTTTGCTTTGGAACCACCTCCACTCGGTTATAAAGTTTTGGACATTGTTCCTATTTAACCTAAGCTGCTAAATACCGAGAACCCTCAAAATAGTAAGAAAAAGGCCCTATTTATCCTCCAATGAATTTGCAAAACCGAAGCTGTCTTTTCTCTGTTTTATTGGTCTTCTTCTTCCTTGTTTCTTCCACAAGAAAAAAAAAACAGAAAGAGAAGGGGAAAAAAGAGACTTCTTTGGTTCATTCTCTCTAATAATCTTATGCACCATTGCCCTTGTTTATCACCACATTCGTACTGTAAGCTCCTTGTTTCTTTCTTACATGTTGGTGTCTGGTTTTTCCTTTTCTGATTCAATGTTTCGAGTTCAATCGTTTTCGGTTTTGCAGCATGATGGTTTGTTGGCCTTACTTCGATCCCGAATTCGAAAATCTCCCTGACCGGATCTTTGGTCCCCCGTGAGCAATCTATACCTTTAATATAAGCATTTTGACATGATTATTTGACAATCTTATGAGCATGGTTGCCTTGCAGATGTAGGGTTTGCATTGACAATGACAGCATGGAGGAATGCACAGATATTAAGGTAACCAATCTTATATATATATTTTGTGTTTCATGTTCGTTTTATGTTTGTTTTAGGATCTATGTTCTCGTAGGTAGATAGCGTGAACAAGCAAGGGATCCTCCTAGAAGTGGTGCAGGTGTTGACGAACATTAATCTTATCATCTTGAAAAGCTACATTTCCTCTGACGCTGGATGGTTCATGGATGGTATACATATATGTAGATGATGAAAAACTTACAATGCTTTAATTCAAAAATACCTTATTTTGGGTTCACTAAGGAGAAATGGATGTTAGGGGGGAAAAAATGAGATTTAAAGATTATATCAGATTAATTAGATAGACGAAGTCCTCGTCAGTTGAAATTGACTTCGATAAAGTTGTCGATAGCAGTCGACGACTTTGCTTTAATTGTTTTTATACTTTTTAGACTAAATTGAAAGAAAAATAAAAATATAAGGATTAAAATAAAATTTTATAAAAACATTCTTATTTTCCAAATTAATCCAATACCATTTCCAAATCCTTAATCTTTTTTCAGCATTCATTTCTCCTTAATTTTATCCCTGGTTTGCTGTCTTTTATTTGCAGTATTCCATGTTAAAGATGAGCACGGCAACAAAATTAGAGATCAGAATGTAATTAACTATATCCACCAGGTGAATATCGGTGTAGTTTCGATGCTTGCATTTTTATTAATCGAGTTAATTGTATTATATGTCCAGAATTATAGTTTAAATTTTAGATTAATCTAACATCTAAAGATTTAATATCATTTATGTAAATTATTGTCGTTAATTTAGTCGTGTGAGCGTTAAATGTTAACTTAGATACGATGTATACGCATTTAACAGGCCATAGGTACAGTCAGAGAGATCGAAAACACAGTCAGGGCCTGTCGCCATGACATTTCGAATAACTCCGACCAACTAAGCGAGCACACCGCTATAGAAATCAGAGGAACGGATCGACCGGGTCTGTTTTCGGAGATATCCGCAGCCTTAGTTGATCTGCACTGTAACATTATAGAAGCACACGCATGGAGCCACAATTCTCGTTTGGCTTGCGTGGCCTACATTTCCGATCAATCCACCGACACCCCAATCGACGAACCCCACCGCCTCGCCATCATAGAGGACCACCTCACCACCGTGCTACGGGCCAATACTACACCTACCCCAACCGGGTCATCCGAGCCGGCCAGCCCGCAGGAAGTGAAGACGGCTGAGTTAGGTGAAGGCACCAATATGACTGATGTGGAACGTAGGCTGCATCAGCTTATGCTATCAGTAGGGGATTTCCATCGGCCAGCGTTCGAGCCAATAGCGCTACTGCCGCCACCGAGACCGAACGGCGATGAGGACGGAAGAAAAGCGATAGTATCGGTCGAGAACTGCGATGAAAAATGGTACTCCATCGTCAGCATACAATGTAAAGATAGACCAAGGCTCATGTTTGATACTGTGTGCACCATCACTGATATGCAGTACGTAATTTTCCACGCATCAATCAGTTCCCACCATGGTAGAGCATTCCAGGTATACATATATATTCGATTAATATTTGATACATCGACGATATATAATACATATAATATCGTAATTTATTATGAAATAAAAGGAATATTTCATAAGACACGTAGATGGATACGCATTGAGTTCGGAAACCGAGAAGGAAAATGTCGTAAAATGCTTGGAAGCAGCCATAGAGCGACGTGTCTGCGAGGTATATATATAACACTTACAACCATCTATTTTTTTATTAGGGACGGAACAATACATTATACACATGTGCTCACAATTACAGATTTTAATTCAATGTTGTTTCGTCTTTCAAAGGCTTTTTTAATCTTCTCTCTTATGAATCATCAGGGGATCCGACTAGAATTGAGTGCAGAGAATCGGATCGGGTTGCTGTCGGATATAACTCGAGTTCTGAGGGAGAATGGGCTGAGCGTCGTTAGAGCGGATGTGAAAACACAGGGAGAGAGGGCGGTGAATGCTTTCTACTTGAAAGACATTCTGGGGAACGAAGTCGGCAAGGATTACGTGGAGTCGGTGAAGAAAGAGATGGACGACGTTATATATTTTGAAGTGAAAGACGGTGGTAATAACAACAGTGGCGATGACGGTCAGTGCCAGTCAAGTTCGTCGGGATTATTTTCTCTTGGAGATGCTCTTAAGTGTCAAATCCAACGCATTTCTCATAATTTCATGCCCATCAATTAACTAGTGATGTCGATGTAAATAAATCACTTGGGAAGGAGTATGATTGTAATTAAATAAAAAGACATGGCTCCACTGTGAATAAGTATAGAATATTGTAAATATATACCGATTTGTACATATAAACCCCCACCCAAAAAAATGTACATATACATATACTCAATGTTGTGTATAAAAATAAAACTTTAATTATACTTATTTTATACTTTTAGTACGTGATATTAGTCTTTTAATGTTCACAAGTTATTGGTCCTTGTGGCATTACTTCCATATCCTTTGAAGGTAGCGTTGGTGAACTCACATCACATTTAAGAGAAATTTTATTTTTATTTTTGTTATTTGTTACGACTTTCGGAATACAATAAACTTTCATCTCTTACGTATATCTTAGTTCATATCGTTCTTATATTTTAAATCACTTTTCCACTTCCAAATCACTAGCAAGTGATATCGTAACTATAGTTTAAGTTGTGGAGTTTCGAATGAATTTGTTGTTGCGAATTTTGTCAGCGATATTAGAAACATATAAGAGAATTTTACTGCAATGAGTTTTCACATACTCGGGGATCATTTTTTTCTTTTGAATAGTTGGGGATGATTACAATATAATAGTTATTCATAATATGGTCTTAGTCATTAATAACGCATGCACACCGTACATACACAGTTGTTTGAACTCAAGACCTCTAGGGATAACAGCACTCCATTTAACCATTGAGGCCATTAATGGGTTCAATGAATATTGCTTCAAACAATATTAAGTAAAAATTGAAGTTGTTGAAGACTTTAAGTCTAATTTATTTGTGCTGGGGAAGGTTTTACCTATTGATTAAAATTATAATCGATAATTAAGTTGTAATTATTGTAATTCTAATCATTGAATAATTGGTAATTATTATTATAGGGTAACAATGAATACTTGATTAAAACTATAATCAGTTTGTTTAATTCATAATATCATAATTCAAACTATTAACCTTGTTCGAGGGTTTAACTAAAACATAGATGTCCTTTTACCTATTAAACCATTTTTATATATAATATTTAAACTATTTGTTGACATAGGATAAAAGACAAATAATATTGTGTGAGCATAATATTTGTGTTACTATATTGATTATCATATCAGCACAGTCAAATATTTAACGTTTCAGTTGATATTTTTATCAAAAATAGTTATTTATGAAATTTAACTAAAAATTAATATAAATAATTAAAAATAAGTTTATGATAAAAATTAAAAGCATATATATTTTAAATATGTCTATAGCACTTCACCTAATTAGGTTTTGATATAAAAATACTTAACAACTAGGTGAAGTGTATATATATATATATATATAAGAAGCCTATATCAATGTGTCGTTTAAGGTATGAGGTCTTTATTATCAACTTTAATGTGATCTAATAATAAATTTTGTAATTATCTGTATCCACTTCTCTTTTGATACATCCCTAAATTAATAACATATTCGATAAATAATTTGATTTTTTATTTTTAAAGAAAAATTTAACTATAATTTAGTGGATGATTGAAGATATGACTTATATACACGTGTTATTGTCTCTCGACTTATTATCGTGCAAACACGTGTCTTTGACATGTGTCCTAAATATTTCTTTCGTTTAAAATAAAATTCATAATATTTTTTACAAGTATAAAAATACACTATAAAAATATGGAAAAACCCTAAATAAACACGAACTAATACTATTTCACTATTTTGTTTCGACTGCATTGTATCACTAAATTAGCCTTTTATTTTATATATGAATTAATTTATCTATTTTTAATATAAAGATCAAAATACAATGAGGACTGCTGTAATGGTTTTAAGGGTAAACTACACTTTTAGTATATAAACTGTTACTTTTGTTTTGTTTTGATACCGATATTTTATTTTATTTCAAAATCATATATACGTTTAGTTTAGGTTTCATTTTTATACTTGTTGTTAAAAAATTCACAGAAATGTTGACGTAATATTTATTTTATTTTTTCAATGATGATGTGACATTACCTTACGGTGACACGTCAATGTTACTGTTAAGTTTTTAAAGGCGGATACCAAAATGAAACCTAAACTAAACGTTAGATATGATTTAAAATAAAATAAAATGAGAGTACCAAAATGGAATAAAACTAATAGTTTTCATACTGAACATGGCATTTACCCTACTTTCAATTGCAGCACTCTTTCTGTGAGCCACGTAAGTACAAACGAATCTTGGTTACGAAAATGCTAAGTTTTGTCTTGTACTAAATCTTGGATTACTTGCAAATTATTGTTGACACCTCGCAAAAGGATCGTGTTGAAATGAATCCGAATAAATAAGCACCCGAACATGATTAATTCCAAAGTTGACGTTATTTAATCAACAAATAAATGTTTTTATTAAAACCAATAAATAAATATTCCTATAAATACAAATAATAAATAATATTATATTTCATTAATTTCAGAATTTATTTGGTGACACAGAAAGAGGAAGACATGAAATATAAATTAATTTTTGGGGGTTAGTTTTAGCGAAACTGCTCAAACTATAGCTTATATTTTAAATTGATTTGTAACTTTAAAATATTTTAATTTAATCATCAAAGTATATATATTTTACCCATCAAGTTATTTAGTCTACTTAAACATTAGTTTTAACATTAAATATCGATTCAAATCTAACATCGAAAATAAGTATGTATTTTACATTGATAACTTAAATTTAACGTGTTAATAAAAATTCACATATAATATTTTTTTGAATGAACACATAATAGATATACATGTCACGAGATTATTTTCCTCTTTCCAAAAGATAACATCAACCCTTTTAAATTCTCGAATCTTTTTTTTTATAACATGATGTTAATCTCTCACACCTCTCCAAGGTGTGACATTCTCTCTCACTCAATTTCGTGATGCCCTTGTCACGAGCCTTCGTCGTAGTTGTTCACTTTACCATGCCTAATAGAGCGCTTGACATAAAATCAAACATTTAAAGGGTCACTTTAATACCACTTATAACGAGACCATTATCTTCTTCACAAAAGACATGTATGATGTGATGTACAACGTCATCAGATTTAAACTTAATAATCCTTTTTTTTCTTTTTAATATGGGATTAATCTCTCTCATTTTCAAGATGAGACATATATTCACACTTTAGTTTTAAGAATTCATGTAAATATCCAAGACGACATTTATAACATAAAAATGATGATTATGATGATAAAAATGTTAATCGATATGACTTGATGTTAGAGGATTCAATCAAAATGTTTCAAAATTCAAGAATCAATTTAAAATATAAATGATAGTTTAGCACGTTAGATAAAATTACCCTTTTCTTCATTTGAGTCAAGAAGGGATTACTTTACATCTGAGTCCTTCCATCTCCATTTTTTTGCAACAACTCTTCTTTTTGGCTATTTCTTAATATATTTGGAAGGGTATTCCTTTGTCTCCTGGCTACTACTTACCTGCCGCGCTTCAATTCTTTTTCCTTTTTCGTAGGCTTCAATATAGAGTCTTCCATTGCCTCCAGGCTATTACTTACCTGCCGCCCTGCAATTCTTTTTTCCTTTTCGTAGGCTTCAATATTGAAGCCTACGCTATATTGGATCTTGCATTTAAACGTAAGGTGTCGGCGGAAGGTCAAAAGGCCATAAAGACTTGGTTAAAAGATCTAGCTGAAGCAACAGTTTAATCTTTGGAATCAATCCCTGCGATTTTTGCCTGAATCCGGGTATTTTTCTGATCTGTAATGGGTTGGAGATATAAGGCTGGCCTGTTCTTTATATGTACTGTTGTTGTTATCTGGGTAACATCCGCAGAAGTAACCCAGGTTGGTTTTCCATTCTTTGAATTTCGGTTCATCTATCCATGCCTGTGTATTTGTTCGTGTTCTTGATCAATTACTTCATTTTCTGGGTACAATTGAAATGTTTGAAAGTGTTTTCCCTTTTTATTAGCAAAGGCTGCAAGATATTGGAGGTCTTGTTTCATTAATCCATCGTATTTTTTTCATATTTATTGTTGATTAATTGGGTTTAATAATCCATGATTGCTTAACGTAATTGAATGATTGAATCTTGTATGTATCCTATCCTGTTCAGCTGAATAGGCTATCATAAATTCTGAATGCAATTTTGAGGGGGCTAGGGGTTTATCCCCTAAAATTTTATAATTCGTCGCCAAATACAAAATCCTGAGTCCGTCCCTGTGTTCTTCTTCAAACTCTGTAGTCTAGCTCTAGCATATTATCATGTTTAACGAATGCATTAAAGTGTTTTGAAGGTAGTTGAATTTCGAACTAACTGATGTCTTGTGTGCAGGATATTTTTGCTGACTATAAGCAACCATTCGCAGTTACATATCTTGGAGCTTCTCTCCTGGTAATTTACCTTCCGGTAGCATTTATAAAGGACTGGGTATGTAACTTGCTACGACGCCGTTCCTCTAAAACTGTTAAAGATATAGAAAGCTTAGACGAGACTTCCACTGAACTTAATTCTCCTCTAAGGCACAAAATATACGAAATGGAACTTCAAGGGACTTTGGTTAGGAAGGACAGCGGTGCAGATCTTTCACCTCACATAGAGGGTAAGCCGTTGGTTCCTAAACAAAAAGATGAACTGCAGTTTATGAAACAGGACAAAGCCCTTAGCACAAGGGAGATCGCTACCTTTGGATTTTATATTGCTCCGATCTGGTTTGTAACAGAGGTGAAAATTTCAAAGCATCCTTTATTCTTTTATTCTGTTAAAGTTTAGCCTCGAGTTTGTGCATTGAATAAGCAATGAATTCTCCCTCAAAAGAGTAGTACTGAGAAGTATTATGCACTGTTTTTTTTATATGAATCATACGAGCAAAGTAGCCAAAAGAGTTATTGCCAACAGTTTTTGGTTGTTGCAGTATTTATCAAACGCTGCTCTTGCACGTACAAGTGTAGCGAGTACAACGGTGCTGTCCTCTACTTCAGGACTTTTTACACTTTTTATTGGTGCTTTTCTGGGTCAAGATTCATTGAATGTAGCAAAGGTGGTTGCTGTATTTGTCAGCATGGCCGGTGTTGTTATGACTACTCTGGGAAAAACTTGGGCTGCCGACGATTCAATAGGATCCGCGTAAGTTCATTTCATCTGTAATGCTTTATCTTGGTGTTGCTATTTTCATGTAATCAATAGTGCTTCCAAAGCCACCATATTTAAAAAGAGGCAAGTTAGTCCAGGTGTACCTTTAGTTTCTTCTAAAGCATTTGGATTACTCTCAAAACTTTCTGCAACGATTTTCTCGATTGTGATAAAGGAAATATTAGTGATTGGAATTGCTTTTGTTATTATCATAATGAAAGTGATAATGAAGTTTCATCTTGTAATGTAAGTTTTTACCATTGACGGTTAATGTTTGATTTTTTAGCAACGGGAAACGCTCTCTTGTTGGTGATCTTTTCGGCCTCCTCTCCGCCATTTCATATGGGTTATTTACAGGTCTGCCTGAAGCTCTTGTTTTAATTCGTTTACTTCTTATCCATTCTTAAGGAAAATTGTAATCGTCTCATCTTCCCTTTTTTTCAAATATGTTGCAGTGCTGCTTAAAAAGTTTGCTGGAGAAGAAGGAGAAAAGGTCGATGTTCAAAAGCTATTCGGATACATTGGACTCTTCACACTTGTAGCACTATGGTGGCTGGGTAAGAAATTTTCGAGATTTTATGTTCTTATTAAATAAGTAATCGAAATGGGTTTGCAAATTCTTGTTACGGCATTTAATCCCTCCATTTAATTAGCAAATTAATTACTCCTTCGAATTCTGTTTCAGTTTGGCCATTAACAGCCTTGGGAATAGAACCGAAATTTACAATTCCACACTCCGCTAAACTGGATGAAGTAGTCCTTGCAAATGGCTTTGTTGGAAGTGTCCTCTCTGATTATTTTTGGTATGCACCCTTTATTCCCAAGCACTTTCATGAATTCATGCATTCTTAATCTTTGTTCAAATTTCGTCTTTTTCTCTAGGGCCTTGTGTGTTGTGTGGACGACTCCTCTAGTAGCCACATTAGGCATGTCACTTACCATCCCTCTCGCAATGGTGGCTGACATGCTCATTCACGGCCGTCATTATTCGGCAATTTACATTCTCGGCTCTGCTCAGGTAAAAATCCACCGTCGAACACATGGTGGTGTATTAGAGTTTCGCGTGATGGTCTGGTTTTATCTTTTGACATTCGTTTACGGTATCGAATTTGCAGGTGTTTGCTGGATTTGTAATAGCAAATCTCTCAGGTTGGATGACTAGAAAGTTGGGATTGTAGCATTTGTGGAAACCGTCAATCATATAACTCAACTAGAACACATATTCATCATTCTTTATCAGGAGCCCTTATCTCTCCTTTCATTTGTTGCAATACACTTGGTTAAAAACTTTGATTTGTTAACAGAAATGATGAAAGTAATGTTATTGTTTGCACATCTTGTAAATGACATCTCATCTTTTCCATTTTTGTTTTGTTTTGGCATCGAGCCCTAATTGTAAGATACTTCTCTTTAATCAAAGGATATAATTTCTCTTCATGTGATGCTTCAAATAGGGGTGTGCACTCTTTGAATTGGTTGGTTTGGTTAATATATAAATATATAATCAATTTACACTAAAATAACCGAATAAATCGAATTGATATTTTCTACTTTTTAAGACTTATTTATAAAATAAAATATTGTCATGATAAAATTAAACATTTATATGTAACTAACTTTTTAAGGGAGCAAGAGGTATTCGTCAAGGTCCCTCTTTTACCCATCCTCTTTGTTCTTTCAATGAATATTCTTTCTTCCATGCTTAATCGGACTGTTGCAAGAGGACTTTTTAATTATCATCCTAAATGCAAGAAAGTAGGAATCACCCACTTATCATTTGCTGATGACCTGTTAATATTCTGTAAGGGTAATGTTGAATTAGTAATTGGTGTCATTACTGTTCTTGAAAGCTTCTATGAGATGTCTGGTCTGAACTTAAATGCAGCAAAATGTATGTTCTTCACTGCTGGAATTTCTCTTAGCCACATCGAGCATATCAAGCAAGCCACAAGGTTCACATATGGTGTTTTACCTGTTCGATACCTTGGGGTCCCATTGATAACTCGTAAACTCTCTGAACATGACTGTGAATCCCTCATTGCAAGTATTAAAGCTAGGCTCGCACTATGGTCTGGTAAGAATCTGAGTTACGCAGGAAGACTTGAACTCGTTTGAGCAGTATTGTTCAGCATTGCTAATTATTGGTGTCGGCAGCTTCCCCTTCCTCAAGCCATAATCAACAAAATTGAAGAACTTTGCTCTAGGTTCTTCTGGAAAGGCTCTGACAAAGCTGTTACAGGTGCAAGAGTCAGCTGGATTGAAATCTGTCAATTAAAATATGAGGGTGGTTTTGGGCTGAAAAAACTAAAAGAATAGAATAAAGCTTGCTTGATCAAACTCATAAAGAATTTATTGACTGGAGAGGGCTCATTATGGATTGCTTGGATCCATGCTTACGTAATGAAGGATAGTAATCTGTGGCAAATGGAAAGCAGAGCCAGTTTCAGTTGGAGTTTCAATCGTATCCTTAAATTGCGCAGTGAAGCAACCTCACTTATTTCGACTGGTGCATTTTCCATTAAAGATATTTGGCAGGAAATTAGGGTGAAGGAGAACAAAGTTCCCTGGCATTCACTGATTTGGTTCCTGCAGCATATTCCCAAGCACAGTCTCATTGCTTGGATGGCAATCCTAGATAGATTGCCAACACGAGACCAACTGATGCGAATGAGAATTATCACAGAAGGGAATTACGTGCTGTGCAACGATAAATTGGAATCAAGGAACCATTTGTTATTTGACTGCGACACTGCTTCAAATTTATGGAAAAATATTCTGCTACTCAGCAGCATTAACAAACACTGCTCAACATGGGAGGAATTGCTAGTTTGAGCTTATAGCTATTGGAAAGGAAAATATCTCTTATCTACAATCCTAAAGCTTGCCTGGTGTGCTTCCATTTATCTATTGTGGGAGGAGCGTAACAGACGAATATTTAGAGGATGTTACCGAGCCAACGACGATCTCCTAACTTGCATCAAATATTTCGTAGGAATCAAGCTTAGGGAGAAAAACATTAATAGGGCTGATAGAGTTAACTCTAACCTTTGTTTTTCATGGGGTATAATTTAGAACCGATCTGATATTTTTGTATGTAGTTTGTATATAATGTTTTGTGATCGGTTATTTTTGTAGCATTCTATGATTCTTTGAGTAATAAAATTGATGAATTATCTAAAAAAACTTTTTAAGACTTCTTTGTTAATTGGAGTCCGTAAAAACTTGTTTTCGGAGCATAAAATTTCAAGTCAACTACAGTTTACAGACAAGACATCTGACAAATCCAAGATATGATTGTCAATTCTTGTAAGTACATGTCGTGTAATATTTTATCTTAACCTATTTTTCTATTACGGAGAATTCATGTAATATTGTAAATATGTGACATGTGTCATGCTTCTAGAGTGTGATGGAGAATTTTTGTAATAAAAAAAATAGTTGGGTACTGTGCATCATGTTTGAAAAATTCAAGAACTAAATTGAATAAAAAAATTCTTTCGATACCAAAGTGATAATAAGATATAATTTCAGGAGTTAAAATGCTAGTTAATCCTCTTAAAAATATTGACAGAAACGCTAATTTTTTTTATTTAATTGAAACCAAATTTCAATTTAAACCCTCCACGATTCAATCATTCTCTCTCCTATACAAAAACAAAACCCCAAATCATGGCCCATATGAAAGCCCAGATTCAACAGGCAGCACAAAGTGAGAAGAACCGATTTGAAATCCAACAAATTTCTTCTGGTTTTCATCAACTGTTGAAGCTCCCGAATTATCTAAGCTGCCATGGCACAGATCGCACCGTCACTTTTGCTCGTGCTTCTCTCAATTGCATTGACAATTTCATCAGGGTACAACGCCTGTTCCTTTGATAGTCCCGCTTTCCTTTTGTCATCGCTGAAAAACAATAAATTTAACTCTGATTGGATTCTTTTCAACTTCGGATTTCTTATATTTGATACTCCTGGTTTCAGCTAAAATTAATATAAGTGAATTGTTTAGTTTTTTGTTTGCTTTATAGTATTTGGATCTTTTAATAGGTTTTCAACTTTTTGTTTATTTACCTGCTTTTGGGCAGGTCTGGAGATGGATTCACCATCAACGGTCGAGTGAAGATCCCCCAAGGTAATTCGACCCCTTTTATTTTTGTATTTGATTAGATTTGTACTGTTTTTTTTCTTTTGGCAAAATAATATTATTATCTGGTGATTTTGGTTGTTTTGGATCTTTGCTACATACTAATTTAGTGATTTTCTTGTGATGGTGTTCATCTCACTATAGCATGAAAGTAGATAGATGACGTTAATTATCTTTTCTGTTGATTTCCAGTGTTTACATAAATGGTGGTTTATTATGCAATGCAGCCTTTGTATAGATAATTAGATATATTTGAATTTGTTTTTCAAATTTTCATTAGGACAATTTATGTTCCCTTCAGTGGCATATACGTGACCTTGCTGAAATCTGAATTTTATTCAGTTAATTATTTATTTTATTAATTGTACCTACCCCATGAGAAAATTTTGTGTTATTAATGTAGTGTGCCCATTCTCAAAAATATTTTTGGATCCGCCACTGGTCCCTTTATGTTATGTAATAAGATGTGGGTGATATAAATTCATCCCTCAGAACCTATAAGCCTCATTGCAGATTCTATATTTGAGAAATTGGCATTTCACTTTATATTTGTTCCTGTTATGATATGTTGTCTCTTATTTTATTTCATGCAATGACCGATGACTTTATTTGGCAGGTCTGGGTACAAAAGGGCTTGCTTTGCCCTGAAAAACGTCAAATGTGAAAGTTATACTCAATGGTGGTCAAATTGTTACTTATCTGAGACCTGATGGATATTTTTCATTTTATCCTAAAATTTATCAGTTTCTTTTAAATTTGGGGGCTGGGGTTGCTAGGGTTTTGAACTCAAGTTTTCACTCCTCACAAACCTTCTGCCACTTAGGCCAAGAAGTTGTTGGCAATTCTTATGCATAACTCTGATTGAAAATCAATATATTTTACTTTTTTTTCTTTGCCCTTTTAATACTGTTTTTCTGTTATTGAATAATGAGATATTGTGTAACGTGGGTGGTAGTAAATATTTCCTCTGAACTATTATAATTCCTTAATATAAATGCCTAAAGCCAGAACATATCAGCTGGGACTCATTTGATTGAAGTGGCAGCAATTGGCTATTTCTTTTCTCCTGTAAGATTTTCTTTCTTGCCCGACTCTTGGAGAATTTTAATCATCAAATTATTTTGGTTTTTCTTCATTAACATTAATGCCTTTCAATCTTTCATAGGTTAGAGTTGATGTTAGTACTAGAAACCCAGGCAAGGTACAGGCAGCATTAACGGAGAACAGGAGGGGTCTCAGTGAATTGGTTTTAGAGCCATCGAGAGAGGAACAATATTACGAGGTTAAGGAGCCTTTTGCTATATATGTTATGTTTCCTTTTGTTTGCAGTTAGTGTCTATCCTTTGCCTCATGTTTATCCTACTTTATTGCAGATTAGGGAACCTCTCTCCATAATGAATATTGTGAAAAGCCCAATGGGTCTCATGGTGGGATTTATGCTGGTGGTGGTTTTCTTAATGCCCAAATTAGTGGAAAACATGGGTAAAGTGCTCTTCTACTAGCTCATAACTTGGTAGCTTTCTTGAAGTTCCTACTTGCAATAGATTTATAAGAGTTGATTTTGATGGAGAATATGCTCTGCTTAATTACTTGCTTGCATTTGTTTTCTTGATTGGGATAAAATCTCCTATATTGCCTATTTTCTGCTTGCAACAGATTTATAAGAGTTGATTTATAATAGTTTTGCTGCAATTCATTTTTCCCAAACATTACATTTTTTGAACAATTCATTCTATCATTTTCTAATTACAATTTTGCCAATCTTTTATTCTTGGGTTTTACGAATACAACTTTCTTCTGCAGGTGCTTCTAAATGCTCCTGCCCCTCTCATTGTATAGGCTAGAAATTTCATTTTTCCTAATTTTGTCAACCTCTTATCTATTGCAACAGATCCAGAAGAAATGAGGCGAGCACAAGAAGAAATGAGAAACCAAGGAGTTCCCTCTTTGGGTAGCTTGTTACCAGGAGGTGGGAGGAATTGAGTGTTTGAGCAAAAACCATGAACTCAAAGTTACTTTCCTGCAAAATCAAGGGCAGTTCGAATGTCAAGCTGGATTGGTTTTCTTCCCTAACATTGATTGTATAGTTTGCGGAAAGAATAGATGATGCCCATTGAATTCTTGGTGGCATCTCAAAGGTAATGTAGTTTTTTACTTTTTACTTTAGTTGCAAAACTTATCCTGTGATTAAATTGATACAACAGCTATTCATTGTTGTGATGCTTTGATGTCAGAAACAAAGATAAGTTAGAAATATTATTGTTATGGCATGATGGGTTTTGTTCGCTTGAAGAATTGACAATACCGTGAAATGAAATCTAAGTACTTATTTCTTTATTTACAATTATTTAACTGAATATTTACTTCTTGATGATTGTGTTTGGATATAAGCTTAAAAAATTCCCAGTTTATTTATGAGGTTGATTTAGCTTCTCGTTTATCAACTCTCCTGTCTCACCTTTGGAGGTATGGTCTCTCCCCGCTAAATGGAGCTATCTGAGCTTCCGATGGCTATTCTATTAGTAGATATCAAGCTTTGCAATGTATATGTATAGGGTTTTGTTGACGATGTTCACCATTTGGTTGATTTATGATGCCATTCTGAAACCTTAGCTGGTTGAAACAATATAGATTTTTGGGCATGAATAACATAACCTGAAGTTGAGCCTTGGTCCGGTCTGGCTCAGCCATGGATACCTTTAATGTAGGCAAACGCTTTTGCCTTCATGGTTAGTAAAGCCTCTAGTAACATTAGTGTCAAGTAGCAACATTTCCCACAAAAGCATTCTTTGATCCTCGACAACATCACTCCTTAGCATGAAGTTTCTTCAGCACATATCCCATTGAACAAGACAATGCTGAAATGTTTCATTCATGATTTGGTAGCTTGGCGAGCTTAAGCATTTGAAATTTTCACTATGACTTTCTCCTTTACAATCACCATTTACCACCGGATTCGTTATCTAAGAGTCAGTCTAATATTTTTCTCCGTCCTCTACCACACCTCCTCCTACTATAACAAAGAACCCATCATCTTTCTAGGACCCCTCATTTTACTACAGCAAAGGATCCTTTGCACTCTATATATGATGTTTAGATGTTAATGTGTTTGTAAAGCTAATTAATTAAATTCCCATTTTACTGGCATTCTTCTGAACTGATATATTTCTAGTCTTTATCGTTGAATTTTATTGTTTACATGGTCTAGGCTTGTCTATAATTAAGAAAAAAGTAGCATTATAATTAAATTAAGTTCATATTTTGGGCATTAATGTGACAATGTTTTCTGTACTCCTAACAAGCATTTCAAGAGCCGCATTATATCATCGAATATAAATCAACAACGTATTCCACTTTTAATATATCGTAATTTCATAAACCTTTCCAATCAAAGACGTAATCATAATCAATTCATTATAAAACTAGAATTCCAATTTACAAAATATGAATTTTCGTATATCAAATTAGAGCTTACAGATCAGAATAGAAATAAGGGTCTTACGATATATATATATATATATATATATATATATATATGCTCACTAAATATTGTTAAGAAATTTAAAGCCATAATTTGCTAAGGAATTTTATATCTATGGGCACAGAGATCCCTAAGAACATCACAAACCTTAATCGAAAAACGTCTTGAAATAAAATTAATTGGTTTTCAATGCGCAAAATCTCACCACCCTTGAAAAATATTGACCAATGGGTCCAATCGTAAACAAGATGATTTGGCTCTAAAGCTATATAAATCCACACAGATGCCCATCAGAAACCTCAATCAGAACAATGGCTTCTTCCTGTAATGTTGTTGCAATTCTTGTTATGGGTCTTGTCAGCCAAGGTGAACTTCTGCGTCTTGTAAACAATATAAACTAGAGATGAGTAATCGATCTAGTCGAGTCGAGTAAACAAAATTTCGAGTTAGTCGAGTCGAGTTGTTCGAGTAACATGTTAGACTAAGGGTTTTTCGAAATTTACGTGCAGGGTTTTGTTGCTCCTTGGAAGACATCGTGATCGGCACCGTGAGAACGGGAGTGGAGATACAAGGGAAGCCTGAATGGAAAGTGACGGTCACCAACAACAGCAAATGCGCTCAACATGAACTCAGGGTTACTTGCCAGGGATTCCAGACTGTTGAAGCCGTGGATCCGAGCATTTTTAAGCAGGAAGGTGACAAATGCCTCGTCAACCATGGCAATGCTTTGAATGGTTTCGGTTCAGTCAGCTTTTCGTATCCTTTTATCATGTTCCCTTCTAGTTCCGTTGTCGAGGACTGTTAGAACTCAAAAATATCAAACATAAGGTTATTATGGATCATGTTCCCTTCTACTTTGATCATATAACAAAAAAACTATTATTCAAGCTACTATTAACTTAATTTCTATTGTAAACCTTTTATGTTGTTATTCCTTTTCCTATTGAATCCCGTAGCTTTCGGGGTTTTCTGAAGTATTGCCAACTTACAAATAGTCATTATCATCCTAGGTCTGACACTACAATAAAGTTTTGTATATAAATTTCCATGCAAGGCTGGAGAAGGAGACAAGCACACATTCTCTCTCGACTGTCTAGGGAGTCAACTTGATTTTTGGGGTAAAAATTCACACGTGACATGCATTGGAAAAAAATAGGGACCTACTTGAAAACATATATACATATAAAGAGGTATTATTGCAATTTTTCTTAAATATATTAATGATAATTATACTATTTTTTAGTAAAAAAAGAACTCGACCCTATAGGATCAGGTTAAGTCAATACTCATCTAGTTCGAATCCTATGGCCATCCCTAGAAATATTTGTCTTCCCTCCGAATTTTATTTACTCATCTAGTTTGATCACTTTTATCTCAATATTTCTTTATAAATCATAAATGATTATAACATAAAATAATAATTAAATCCTTCATCTTAGACAATGCAATGATCATGCTCCACTTTCACAAATCATAAAATATTATTGAGAGGATACAATTTGTACTAGAGTCATACTATGATTTCATATCTACAAATACAATTATATCATGTATGAGTCGCATACTAACATATTGATCATTACTTTATTATATTAACACGCGTCAATTCTTGAGATATCAAAGCATGCAAGTTATAGATATATAGTTCAACGTTAGTGTCACAAATGAATTGAATCTATAAACGAATTTAAGATTAATTTATATTGCATTTAGTCTAACATATTGTCTAATTTGATCAAGTATATCTCTATCCCTACTCGAAGTCAATGCATTTCAATAATTAACACAAACTATCTACTTTTCTAACTTTGATAACATAACAATTTTAGCATAAATTATTTACTCGAAATAGTTTCATGATTACGATCAGAAACTTTTCGAACATAATGACAAGTGTGGAAGAAAAGATGCCAAAAAATCTCATATTAATTGGCGTTCAATGTGCAAAATCTGCTCTCAACACTAAATTGGTCCAATTGTCAAAAAGCACTAAATAGAAGATGTATTGCCCAAGAATGAATTTTAAATCCATGATTTCCTAGAAAATTATTTAAATCCACACAAATATATCCCTTTGAACATCACATACCTCAATCAAAACAATGGCTTCTTCCACAGAGGCTTTAGTCGCCGTTCTTATTCTGGGTCTTGTCAGCCAAGTTAAACTACTTTGTCTTAACAGGAGAAAGATTTCTCAGACAAGTTGCTTTAAATTTTTTGTTTTTTGATATTTAAATGCAGGGTTTTCTCTTTGCTCGTTGAACGACATCATCGTCGGTACTGTCAGAACCGGAAACGAGATACAGGGTATGGCTGAATGGAAGGTGACAATTACCAACAACTGCAAATGCAGTCAACATGATCTAAAGCTTACTTGCAAAGACTTCCAATCGGTCGAAACTGTGGATCCAAGCATTTTTGTGCAGCAAGGTGACGATTGCCTTGTTATCCAAGGCAATACTTTGAATGGCTTCACTTCAGTCAGTTTCCTCTATGCTTGGGATCCTCCGTTTTTTATGTTTCCTTCTAGTTCTGTCGTCGATGACTGCTAGATTCAGAATTGCTCTTAGCTTGTAGTGCTAAAATCTCTAATAAATAATACTTCAGGTTAATTAAAACACAGATTGCAAACTTTTAGCCTCTTTTTTCATCAAATTGCAGACATTTTTGCGATGTGCCTTCATGTTGCCATCATCAGCAATTAAGGCATAGTTTTCAAAACTAATATGATACCTCAAAGGAGAAAGCCAGAACATGGTTGAAAACAACCAGAAGCAGTACTGTTTTTAAGGTAGTGCTAGTGATACATTAATGTAATCCTCAAGGGAGAAGGTCAAACAAAGGAGAGGAGAGGAGAATGAAGCAGAACATATATAATGATACAATAAGTGTATGTTAGGAATATAAAACATGTCTGATTTCGAAAATGTCACAGTTTCTAATCTCTAATCCAACCCACAACCTCGGCAAGGCGAAACGAAAAACAAGGGAAAGAGGTCCTAAGGTCATTTTCGCCTTTTAGCCGGTGGCTGAAGCTCTTCTTCTTCTTCATCTTCTTCCTCCTCTTCCTCTTCTTCTTCTTCTTCTTCTTCTTCTTCTTCTTCTTCATATTCACCTCCATCATCATCGTCATCGTCGTCGTCATCATCATTGTCGTCGTCATCCTCATCCTCATCTCCACTGGCTCCATCTCCATTGGCCACAGGTTCATCCTCTGGATCCCCTCCATCTTCACCTTCACCGCCTTTTCCCGATCCATCTTCCTCCTCACCGGCATCTTCATCACCTGCTGTTTCAATTTCCTCCTCCTCATCATCGTCATCCTCAGTGTCACCAGCATCCTTGTTCTCTGGACAAGGCTTTCTCACTGCAAGAAGAGCAAGCGGAAACCTGCAAAAGCAGATCGAATGATTTCCCCCATTCCACCGAAGAAGTGCATGAACAAGTTAGGCAAAATAATTTATTTAACTAACCCTGCATATGATTCTGGCTCTTTGATGAGGGCATCAATTCCATTAGACATAGTTTCCATCTGGAGAAACATCGAACTCATGCTTAGGATAAAAACAATGTTCTTTCAAATGCAGTTTTTGAGCAATTTAGAACAAACAAACATATCATCACATCAAACGACACAATTTTATGACCATGAAAACCATAATTATCCAATTATCCATCGTAATGAATAACAAAATGACAAACAAACAAGCATTTGCACAAAACATAGACGATCAACAAAACAAAACTGAAAATTAAGGTAAAGGATCGACTAAAACAATGTCTCTACCAAATCTATGCCTTCTGTACTCGACCCTATTGGCATATATGAACAGCTTATGTTCTTCCTTGACGTTCTTCTAAACTATATGAGAATTAAAATATTGTAGACAACCTATTAAGCAAAGCAACAGATTCCATAACCTCAGAAAATATTACAAACAAAAATTCACTTTTGAGTTTGAAAATTTCAGAATAATGCAATCAATTATTCACAGAAAAATTGTCAATTGCGCACTAACCCTTACAAAACAAAGAGCGGAAGAAACCAGTGGCTTAACAAAGAATTCCAACTTCAGCAAATGAAGGTAAATTAAAAGGCAAGAAGGAAAATTATACCATCATCACCAACAAAGCGACTGACTTAGTAGCAACAATGGCAGTTTCGATAACCATAGTTTGCAGTGCAAAGCCCACGGAACTGTCCAACACGGCACCGTTTGTAAGTGGACTCTCCATTTTCGTGACGTATAACAGAGCTTAGAATGAAAAAGGAGTGGCGAAGCTTGGGAGAACTAAAAGGGAAAAAGAAAGGAACCCCAATTGAAGAGAGAAAGTTTAAGATTGAGAATTAGGTTTTCGGGATTTTGGGGGTTTGTGTTAAGAGCTTCGTTAAGAGCATCGAAGAAGCACTTTGGTTATAGAAGAAAAAAGAATGTTCCATGTCATAGATAATCTGACCGTCGGTTTTAGAGGAACGGATGACAGTTACAATTCACACCGTCGGATTTGTTATGTGTGCAGCGTAATCAATTTATTTATTCTCGTATTTTTATTTCGATCATATAATTATTTTTTAAAATTATACTAAATATTATATTTTTTTATCATCAATAGTTAAAACTTTAACAATGATAATGACAGAGATTTCTTTTGCACTTTCAAAATTGCACTGTATTTTTCTCTTTTACGTTACTTGGTGTATACATAAATCGAGCTTAAATAAATAAAGTTTTATTTATGATTGTTTGTTTATTTTCAAAATGCTTTTATTCGTTTAAATTTTTAATATTATGTTCATTTATTTATTTATGAATGTATTCATTTAACATTTACGAACATCTTCGTTTATATGTACAAACAATCAATTAAATTAAATTAAACAAAACCAACTAAATAAACTAGTTCTTAAACTCTTTAGGCTTACCGTTTAAATTCTAAAGTTTACAATGCGTTCAATTTAGTCTCTTTCAACACCAATATTTCAAATGTAAAAAATAATAGGAAAAGAAGAACCGGATAAATGGACTTATAATAAATGAACTGGTAAATAAGTTTGTTCGTGAATATAAACGAACCAAACATTCCTCTATTCGTATTCGTTTATTTATTAAATGAATATAAAAGTTATATTCATACTCATCTATTTAACCTAACAAACGTTATATGAACCGCTCACAAACAATTTGCCAAACGTTCTATTCTTTTATATTCTACGTATTTCAATATCACGTGAGATTAGTAAAAAGAAATTCAAAAGACTTTATTTAAGTTGAAATCCTAAAATCAAAATAGTTTCTTCTTTCCATTCATTTCGAGAATAGCAATAGAGAAAGAAATAATATATAGAGACACCAAACATGATTCCATGTTATTATTGTGGACGGAAGAATTACAGCTAATAAAGATGTTGAAAAAATATTATTTTTCTTTGAGGTATTGAATTCGAGCTCGTATATAAAATATGTGTGCATTTAATAATGACTAAAAAATATTATAAATAAATATTATCATATAATAATTTTAATTTTTTTTAAAAAAATAATGATATTTTCGATGGGAATGTAAGGGGTAACCACGGTGTCACAGGCAACCGAGAGTCCGAGACAGCAAGGACATATCGCCGAAATGTTAACACCATCTGTGCTTTTGAGTATCTGGTGTTTCCATGGAAGATGTATGCTTCATGCCGAACACCCCACATTTGATTCCGGTAGTGATCGCGCCGGTGCTGAGCTGAGCTTTTCCAGGATAAGGGACATGATTGTCTGGTACATTGAAGTTGTTTATTCAATAATACATAATGGTGTCAACGGTAAAATGAAATGTTATTCTCCTTAAAGTTTCTGGATTCGAACGATTACATCTGCAAGGTGTGTGAGAATTGTCAATAGATTAAAAAAGTTGTATACAAATATTACCTTATAATTACTAAAAATTTTAATAATAAAAAAATGTTTATTCAACAGTTGTCTTTATTCAGTTTGCGCTACTCGACTGCGATCTCTTGTTTTGGTTTTTCCAATGGCCATGACATCTATTAGTAATATCAAGTCATAGTCATTCCCGATGGGTTTTCTCCAACAGCGTATTCATTTAGTATACAATCAGTTAATCTAACGGGATAAGAGACAACCAGTTAAACTAACAGGATAAGAAACGTTAGGTATCTTAAACAACATCAAAGATTTGAATCTTGATGTGAATGAAATAAACTAAATTCGAAGAATCGTCTTTATAATGTACCTTGTCAGTAAGATTAATAGATAGGATACAAGGGGTTGTAAGGAAAAATGACTAGCAATGTTGAAAGTGAGAAACATACTATTCTGATTATTTTACAAACGCCGTTTTCCATTAGCCTTGTATCTATTACAAAATCAAAGATGAAATCACAAATTAGGCCAGTTCTTCCCAAATACAAAATGATAGAAACATCGTCAAACGGGAACAAAGTTTATCTGTTAATTAACAAGCATTTTGGGTTCACACGGACACACGTATTACCCTATGCTCATCTGGTAAACCTTAATCCCAATCTTAACTTACCAGAATAAACATAAACCTGCAACCAAACCCCATTTCTAAGCTGGCACCTGAAGGGAGGCTTTTCGCCTACATCTTGCAATTTGCAGCCTTACCCTTTTTTCCTTCTATGAACCCCAATTTGGAATGCTTGAGGTGGCTTCATTTACCATTTTCACCAGAGTTACCTGCCACAATTTACATTGTATTTTGTTACATCATCCCACAAAGAAGGTAATTGTACTAAATTATTCAGTTCTATGGTACATGGCTGACCTGCACCTTTTGATTATAGTATAGGGACTGCCTAGAAACTTTAACCTAGCATACTACCAAGAACCAAAATTGCATTGCATGGGCAAAAATCTCATAGAATTGTTCAATATTACTTTACATTGTGCCATTGAAGGATAAGTGTTAAACTTACCACACTTTCGGGAACACCAGGAGGAGGCAGCGGAAGGTCTCTCGGAGGTGGTTCAGTATCGAACGATCTTTTATCAAACCTCCATTCTCCAATCTTTCCGTAGGTTAACCTACCCTGAAACCAGGAAGAAAACTTGCAGCTATTTAGTAAAATGGTGACAAGTTTTTTCTTCCAACTCAAACAAATATGCTGGAACATAATTTGGAAAGGTCATAACCGAGAAACATTTTCCTAAAACAAAATGATTGAGATTTCAGCACGAAAAGTTACCTTCAAATCATAGTCACACCCATATGTGTAGTGAATGATGAACTTGTTACCGATTTCTGTATCCCAAGGAGGCTGATCAGTGTCACAAAAGCAATGGTTTAGTAAGGAAAGTTCAGGAACTAATCCGAATTCATCGACATGATAAACAAGAATAAAGAAGGCGAAAAAGTAACCGTCGACAAATTATTCAAAATAATGATTAAATAACAGACAATTTGCAGAAGTCTAATCTGTGTTGCTAACAAATAATAATGCTTAATCAGTTTGGCTTGCTCCTAGAAGCACACCAGAAGCGGGTCCTAAACTAAAAGCTCATCCCCATCAACCCAGATTCTCAAATTTACACCAGAGAGTTGACTGTCGTAAATGGTTGCAAGATGACTATAGTTATCACTAACCAGGAAGGTGCAGCTGTAATATTTTATCGTCTAAGAAGAAGAAATTACGGGAAACGGACAATCTCATCGAACCTGGATCATGAAATCTTTGTATAGGATGTTACCCACACCATGCAATGCAGAGGAAACAGCATAAGCGTACCTACAGTTATAAAACAAGTAAACAGAAGACTCAAGGTCAAAATCCAAGGAACCATTGTAAAAGCATGGATCAAATCGGACAAAACTCACATTTCAAGCACCCAGCCAAAAGCTTTATCTGTTTCAGGATCTTTCTTCATTGCCAATGACACATTCATCCAAGTTGGAGCAATTTTTTTGAGAGAACCCTATACAATCAATGAAAGATCTTCAGGAGAAATCGAAACCGAAACTGCTAACGAAGCAAACACTGAAAATGTATACCTTCCCAACAATAACAGGAGAATTTCCTATGGGGTCAATGTTGGTTATTGGACCCTTTTCCTCAGGAAAAAACTTTCTCAGAACCGACCCATACTTCTTCGGTTCTATATAGAAGAAAGGAAATGCAGCGCCAAGCCCATCTTTTGACAAGTTTGGTATAGGCTTCACAATGATATGATCTGGCTCTGCCATCAGTATGTAACTGTATATGCATAGGAAAGATGGGACATATAAAATCAACCAAAACATGGACACAAATTGAATCAATACAAAATAAGGAAATCAGAATCTCATACTCTTCTTTGATGTCAGCCTTTTGAAGCCACTGCACAAATGCCCAGGGTCTGTTCAGTACTATATAACCCTGTCATTGACATAATGGTAAAGAAATAAGTTGATATCTAGGTTGTACAATTTAGACTCCATGAGCATGTATATTCGAACGTCGTCTAACATATTTGAATAATCCTGATGGTAACATTTTGTTTGTAACAGCCGTGGGCGGTTCACCTTTTTTTAATTGGACAGAGACTCGCACCCGATAACTTTTAAGGAGAATGAAGACGAACAGTGTAAGGGAGAAAAAAAGAGAGAGAGGGTCAGAGAGATCAGGTGACCCTCAAGTGTCGGACTCTGGATCATGAATGTTATTTGTAGGTCGACAAAGTAAATTGATTTGAGCATTATATAACAGAGTTTGCAGGTGATGGGATGGACAACGATCAAATCAAAAGAATGCAACTATGTGGAGGATATAGAGCTCTGGAGGCCTTGATAAACAAAATATTTCCTCCGGTAAGGAGGAGGGTATGGAATCATAAATCCAGAATTCTAAATCTAAACCCTAAAATTTATAATCTGAAACCTTAAATAAAATGTATGATTTCAATACAATTTTGCTCGTGATTTCTTTTTACATCGCCGGTGATAATAATCCTAACTTAAATACACATAAATAAGAATCATAAAGCTAAGGATACTAATTATAAAGTTTGATACCAAGAAGACAGCTAATTTTATTGGTTCAATTAGTCCAATCAATGAAGACTAACCTCAAATTTCCAAACTTAGATGCCCATTTCACAAACTGAAAGTTATCTTCTAAATTGAATGAACTCAACAAATTATAGACTAAAACCCCTAAAAGAGATACCTGATCCATTCCAGCAGGTAAAGGCTGAGCAATGAAGGTGGGAATCTCATCCATGTACTTGTCTGGTTTACCAGAGTGCAAGATCCGAGTGAACCCACCCATTTCTGAATCGGGTCCATTCTTATGCTTCTTGAACCAGTAATACATGACTCGGCACTGCCAAGTGTTGTAAACCGAGTCAGAAGCCGTCACCGCAGTGTGAAACAACCTTCTCTCTGCACTTGACCCGAATTTTCTGAATTTTTCTACCGGCATCTGGATTACGGGGTCGATGATTGAAAATCCCGAAGGCCCGGGAAGCTCCTGCTTTAGAGAAGCATTGGCTGAGATGAGAATGTTGTAGGTGATTAGAGCTACTGCTAAAGTTATAATCAGCGTGAAGAATACGTTCCCACACCCCATTTTTTCAGTCGATTGCTTGAAGAGCTCTCCCTGATCCTCACTTTTTTTCTTGCTTTTATTTATGGGGACGGTGAAGGGAAGTTTGGGTGAGTTACGAAGAGGCAGCAGGGAGCGGCGGAGGCCGCCTTTGGCGGTGGCGGTATTTGGGAAGGTGATTGGTGACAGACTGTCGTGGGAGAGAGTGATTGAAGAAAGTCGTGGAATCAACTATTGAAAGACACCATAGTGGAGTTGTTGAAGAAAAGTCAGCTTCCAATTTTTTAACAAAAAAAATTATTTTAGAACAAAGCACATTAACCATCACTTTTATTTTATTTTTTATCATTTAATTTTATCATTTAATTTTTAAAAATTATATTTAATCATTTATATAATCAATTAATCATAAAATATCATTCGTTATATGATAACATAACATAATAAAAATTTTAAATTGATTCTTAAACTTTAAAATATAAATTTAACATTTGTTAACATATAAAGTTATTAATGTAATGAGAGATTAATGTATGTGTGAGTGATCATTTTGTAATTAATAATAATATAAGTGATTAAAATATAACTTTTGAAAGTTGAGGGGTAACAAATAAAAACAATCGAATAGAAGTGCAGTTTACCCTTATTATATATAGAAATAAGTATAAATATTTATATTTAAGCTCACATTGTATTTTTAAATTGTTTTCTAAAGTTAAATTTTTATATATATATTAATTAAATATTGATATTTAAATTGTATTTTTAAGGTATTTCTATATTCTATGGAGCTTATGAAGGTTGGACAATTTGCTGAATCGGTCCGGCTTTTGTAGAGGAATCATTTCTCATGTCAACTCTTAAATAAAAAGGATAAACTACAGGAGTGACCACTCAACTATGGTCAAAATTATTTTGACCACCAATTTTCAACTTTATCAATCAGATCACCCAACTATTTAATTATTTCAATCAAGCCACCTACTGTTAATATTTAACGGAGTAGGTGGCGTAGCCGTTAAAATATTTTAATATAATTATACAATTGGTCCACATAATTTATATATTATTCTAATTTAATCTTAATTTTAATAAATTACAATAAATTTAACCATCAAATTAAGTGTCATGTGTCATTGGTGACACTTGTTATGATAGGTGTCGTCATTCAATTGGACGCTTGGTTGATATAGTAAGAGTCAAACCATTTAGACAAGACAACTAATTGATCTATTTTGGATAAAAATGATATATATACTATATCGTAATATATAAATGATTTACTCAAAATTAAAAATATTTTATATATTTTATATTTTAAAATTATCTTTTATTTTTTTAAATTTATTAAATATATTTTATTTTTATTTAAATCTAAAAATATATTTGTCAAGATACCTCAACATAAAATATATTTAAATATTTTATTATCAATTTAATATAAAAATATATGTATTTTATTATTATCTTAACTTTTAAAATTTATTTTTTTAAATATCTTAACTTAAATTATATTTTATTCTTAAGTTAAAATATATTTTGGATTTAAAATATTTTAATATATTTTTAAAAGTTAAAATATTTTAAAATATATATTTGTAAGGGATGATAAAGATATAATATATATTTTTACATTAAAATAAAAATAAATATATTTAATAATTTAAGAAAAAATATATTTAATAAGTTAAAACAAAAATAAAAAATAATTTAAAATTTTAAGATATATAAAATATTATTTAATCTTGAGTAAAGCATTTATATACTAACATACAATAATATATATATATGATTTTTGTCCAAAATAGACCAATTAGTTGTCTTGGCTCTTATTATTTCAGCCAAGCATCTTGGGTTTGATTAGCCTTACTCGCTTATTGTTGTGCGAATTTATTTTCTTTCAATCAGAAGGTGATATTTATTAAAATTAAGATTAAATTAAAATAATATATAAGTTATGAGGATTAATTATATAATTATACCAAATGTTTTAACGGCCACATCACCTACTCCAATAAATGAATGGTCTGATTGATCAAGTCGAAACATCAGTGGTCAAAATAATTTACCAAATAAAAAATAATCAGATTGATTTTAAGATTAACATATAATTAAAATAATACTTTTATTAAGTGAAGTGTATTACATATTATTGTATTATTTTTAAATAATTATTAAATTTATTAAAATTTTCAAATGATTATTAAATTCATCAAATTGTTACAAAATTATAACAACGATGTAATGATAATTGTAGCTTTTTAATGAAGATAATATTTTTTTAACAATTTAATAAAATTTAACAATTATTTTGTAATGATTTTTACCCTTTTATTAGAGTTAATTGCACATGTACTCAAACTATAATTCTCACCTTAAATTAGTCCCTAAACTTTTGAATATTTTAATTTATATTTAAAATATTACTTTCATTTTAAATTAGTCCCAAAACTTTTTGAACATTACAATTTCATCCCCAGATTCTTCCAAATATATAATTAGTTTCAATTGTAGTTTAACCTAAATTTTGGTTTTTCTAAAAGCATATAATAATATAACTTGGTCTAACAATTTTATTAAAATAGGATGTGATCAGTATATATGTATAGTTTGGGATAAATTTGGAATGTTCAAAATAATTGGAGACCAATTTAGAATGAAGGTCATAGTTTATGGATGAAATTAAAATGTTTAAAAGTTTAAGGACTAATTTATAATAATAGTCATAGTTTAGGGATGAAACAAAAATATTTAAAAGCTTAACTATTAATTTAGAATAAGAGTTATAATTTGGGGACATGTGATCGAATTAACTCCTTTTTGTTGTTGTACTACAAGTTTCGTTGACAAGCATGACATAATTAAATATTAGATTATTTTGAATTTATATTTAATGTATTAATGATGTATGAATTTATATATTGATAATGAATAAAATAATGATATATCATTGAAAATAAATTAAATAAATTTAACTTTAAATTATTATATTAAACTATTATTATCTAATTCATTTATTATTATACAATTTATATAAAACTAGTATTTATAGCTATATACAATTTATATCAAATATAAATATGATTATTTTATAAATATTTTATTTTGATTCTTTCGTATTCTTTAAATAACTCTATAGGGATAGTATTAAAAAACAATAGATGAGATCGACAGTCTATCTGTCAAATCATAAATATGACACCCAATTGACATATTTTTAAAAAAAATATATCAAATAACAACAAAAATAAATTAAAATTTATTTGCAGTTTTTTCCTTTTAATTTTTTTATATGATTCTAAAGTTATATCTGTGATGAAACTATCAAGAGAGTGGGGTTAGGAGTGTTAAAATATTAATTTGGTAAGTGATGAATTGAATTAATTAAAAATAATTATTAATTTTACTTAAAAATAATTAATTGAATAAAATAAAATAAGATTAATTCAATAAATTTTAGAATTAATAAAAATTATTATTTTTAAATTTTAGTTCAAAATAACAATTCAAGTAGCAACAAATTTGTAAATGAGTTTCTATATGTTTTTATTTCTAGTCTTTATTTTTCTCTTTTGGGTTGGACTTAATATAAATATTAGGTTTTGAATACTATGGGTTATTGATGAGACTTGACCTTACAATTTAAAATAAATTAATTATATTCATTAATTAACTAATTTCAAATCTAACTAAACTTTTAAGAAATTAATCATTTATCTATCGAAAACTTAATTGATCGACTGATTAAATAAACTAAAATTATCATTTACTTTTCTTAATATATTTTCAAATAATAGCCTCGCTAGCGGATACAATTAGGATTATGATAATAAGAGCAAGCAAGAGAGGAGGTCAACTTATATACCTTTAAATTTTAAAAATAATTTTAAAATACCACAAATTGACCTCCTCTAACTATTATTTGAAAACATATTAAGGAAACTAACCAATTCGACCTAAGAAGACATCTCACAATATTATATATGCAATAATTTGTTCAATTTTTAATTTTGTCTTATTAATCCAATTTAACTGATCAATCAGATTTGATTAGTATAACCATCCTATATAGTATTATAAAAAAAACTAATTAATTTGACCTAAGGAAGCTTATTTTTCATTAATCTTAAAATAAACTTGACAACAACAACATTTTACCAATTTTTATTAATTTTCAGCTAACAGTGGCCCTCTCATATTAAATAAAGAAAAAAAGAAATATATAAGTAAATTGACCTATTTGTCCCATAAAAATCTCACGCGCTATTAACGAAAAAACCAACGCAACCACCCACGGCCGACCCACGGTTTCCTTTTAATAACTTGTTCGTCAGTCTTGGTTGTAACCGCCATTACTTTATACTCGCCACCAAAGTCGGGTCCTTATATGTCTTTTTTTTTACTTTCTTTATGTTTTCCGCTCAACCTATATATACCCAACGTCTTCCCTCATAATCGGTATTTTCATAATCTGCGGAATGTGTAACGAGAGTTGCAATTTCTCATCGCACAGAGAGTCATTGAGAGAGAAGATGAAATCGTCGATGTGTTGTTTCGGTTTGGCGGCTGCAGCGGCACATATCGGAGACGGAGACGGCTTCGAGCCGTTGGAGGAGGAGGCGAAGTCGTCGAGATCTCCGAGATCGCCTCACATAAAAGAAAAGTGCAGGAACCTAACGGCCTGGATCTGGAAAGGAGGCCACAAGCACCACGGCTTCTCCGATTTTAGTTACGATCCGATGAGCTACGCACTGAATTTCGAGGATGAGTCGAGCCGAGCTGACGAGTTTCCTTTTGTCAACTTCTCGTCGCGGCTTCCTTCTACGCCGGAACGATCACCGGTGATCAAGCAATTTGGCGAAACGCCGGTGCTGGTAAGGAGGGAAATCTATACGTACAGTTGAGATTGATTTCCATTATTAACTGTAATGTTGCGGAGATTGTAATGTACTACGATAGGGTGAACAAGTCATCCTGCAAATGTTTCATGTAAAGCAATTGAACACTATTTAGCCACAAACTTTACTATTATTATTATTATTATTAAATAATATTCTTAAGAATAGTTTGTGATTTATGTTAGGTGATTTTAATTGTTTTTTTTTAAGTGTAATATACTTTATTAATGTATTTGTATATACGTTTTACAATTATTCATAAAATTTTAACGTGTTTAACATTTAGAATAAAGAAATGTTAATCTTAACGCACAACTTTTCATTCAAGTTCGAATATCCGTTCGAAATTTACGAGGATTTGAACAAAAATTCATAAAATTCATAACTTAAACTCTAAAATTCACTGTAATTTAGTATGTATCTTTACCAATATTTAAAATGTAAAAATAATAAATGAGTTTCTAAACGGGTTTATTCATGAACATAAACGAATAAGTCAATAAACGAGCTTGTTTGTGAACATAAACGAATATACTTATGTTCGTGTTTGCTCGTTTATTAAATGAATATAAAAATTTATTTTTACTCGTTCGTTTAACTTAACAAACAATCATAAACAAACGTTATACAAACATAAACAAACATATCACCCAACTCTTTGTTCATTTACACTCCTTTAATTACTAATAGTTTGTCAAAATGATGCAAAAATCTGGAATGTGTCGTGGTTCAAGTAAACAGTTTTTGCTCGGTTTCATCCGACAGTTACCTACGCCGATCTTTAGAAAAAAATGAGATCTAAATGGACGGGGAAAAGACTCACAAACGGCGAGACAAGGACAAGGAGGACACAGTTGAAAGCCTAATGTGCAAGAGTGTTAGCATCTCTGCGCGTGAAGACGACTTTATAACTCAGGGTGTTTGGATTAAGAGATGTGAGATTTTTATAAGAATAAAATTCACATTTTTATATTTAGTTAGTCGAAATATTATTTTCAATAATGTTTTATTATTAATATTAGATTTTTTTAAGTATATTACTAGAATTATTATTATTTTCTTTTCTTTAGATATTGTTGGATTACTGATATTTTAGACTAAAATACCCTCAATTTTTTTTTCAAAAAATATTATTCTTTTATTTTGAATAATAAAAATTCTACAAATGTTAAATTACAAATTTATCCTTAAACTATTTTAAATTTATAAAAAAAATTATAATTAAAATTTTATATGAAATTAATGGATTAAAATAAAATTTTACCCATTCATTAAACCTTTTTATATTTTTAATTTTATAAATATAAATATATATATATAAATTTTATTAATTTAAATTTTTTAAAGAAAATATATAAATATTTTTCAACTTGTTAAAAAAACAAATATATAATAAGAACAATTTGGTAAAATATACATTCTAATAATCTTTTATTCCTTTAACCAAACACGATAATCTTACATTTCTGCTAAACCAATCTAACACAAAATACAACATTCCCAGTAATTTTATTTTCTGATAATCATACATTCCCACTGATAATCTTACATTTCTAATGATAATCTTACATTTCGTGAACCAAACGCACCTTCAAGTGCATATCCAAGATTCGTTTCGCCTCAAGCATATGTTTTTAATGATTTTTTTATTTATTTTTGACTTTAAACCAAAAAAATAATAAAATTAATTATTTTGATTTATTTTTCAATCCATTCGACTCCAACGAGGACTCGTCCCTATTAAAAAGTGTAATATACTTTATTAATGTATTTGTATATACGTTTTACAATTATTCATAAAATTTTAATGTGTTTAACATTTAGAATAAATAAATATTAATCTTAACACACAACTTTTCATTCAAGTTCGAATATCCGTTCGAAATTTACGAGGATTTGAACAAAAATATTATACTCGTTTAAAATAGGACCATACAACAATATTTAAGACTTGAGATCGATCTAAAATATTTTCTATGTTTATAATCTATTTATTATTTTATTTTATTATATTATGACATTTATATCACGTAAAAATTAAATTTATAATACTATAATGTAAGTATTCAGTTATATATTAAGTTTTTTATATATAAATGAGTAAAAAAATTAATTTTAATAAAATACACAAAATAAATATATATTAAATTAAAAATAAAATAATTTTTTTTTTTTAAATAAAGTCTTTTGACAAAAATTTAAGACTCGTAATTTATGTTTAGACAGAACCTAAACAAATATGAAGTATGTTAAATCTCTTACATAAATTTGATTTAATCGGACTCATTAACACCTGTACCTGTACCTGTACCTGCTAAATTTTCAATAAAATAAAATAAAAATCACTTAAGGTTTTCCTTTATTATGAAACGCAACTGCGTATCGAGGTCTACTTAGGGTTCGTTTCATGTTAAAAAAGGGTAAATTAGTTATTATTTAGTTTTTGTTTTACAACTATTATTTATTTTAAATTATACTCAACGTTACATATTGTATTAGCATCATTGTTAATTTTTTAATGGTAGGTGACCAAAACAAAACTAAAATGTAACGTTAGGTATGATTTTGAAAAAAAATAGTTGAGTGATAAAAAATAAATTAATTAATAGGTGAGTTATCAAATTAGAAATTTACCCTAAATAAAAATATACATGAATTATTCTAAAAAAATTCTTATATTACTCCAATTAATATATTTTGTCTAGATTTAATCCAAATATATATGATTGTTAGTATATTTTTAAATTAAATATATATATATATAAATAAACTATGTTAGATGATTTTTTTATTATATTTATATTGATTTAACCTATAAAAATTTTCAAGATTTGCCATTATGTGAGCCTGCTTTTCAAGTCAGGTACTATGTATCAATATTTACTAGTAAGGGTGTAAATGAACTGAGTTTGAACGAGTAAGGTTGTTTTCGTGTTCGTTTCTTTATTTCTTAAGGTGTTCATATTCGGTTCGTGTTCGCGTAATCTTTTTAAATTTTGTTCGTGTTCAATTATTTATTTTTGAAGGCATTCATGTTCATTCATTTAATGTTCATAAACGTGTACGTTTAATGTTCGTGAACATATTTATTTAAAAATTCGTCAATATATTTATCTATTGTTCGTAAATATATTTTTTTAGCATTTATTTATCATCCATGAGTAATAAGTATATTTACTTAGCGTTCGTGAATATATTTATTTAAAATAAAAAGAAAAAGAGAGCGACAGGATGTGTGTGTTATGAAAGGGAAATTAGTAAATTTACCCCACTAGTACTTAAACTTTTTAAGATTCACAACTTTAACTCTAAAATTCATTGTAATTTAGTATGTATCTTCACCAATATTTAAAATGTAAAAATAATAAATGAGTTTCTAAATGAGTTTATTCGTGAACATAAACAAATAAGTCAATAAACGAGCTTGTTTGTGAACATAAACGAATATACTTATGTTCGTGTTTGCTCGTTTATTAAATGAATATAAAAATTTTATTTTTACTCGTTCGTTTAACTTAACAAACAATCATAAACAAACGTTATACAAACGTTATACAAACGTTATACAACATTCCTAGTAATTCTATTTCCTGGTAATCTTATATTCTTACTGATAATATTATATTTCTAATAATAATCTTACATTTCGTGAACCAAACGTACATTCAAGTGCATATCCAAGATTCGTTTTGGCTCAAGCAGATGTTTTTAATGATTTTTTTTTTTTGACTTTAAACCAAAAAAATAATAAAATTAATTATTTTGATTTATTTTTCAATCCATTCGACTCCAACGAGGACTCGTCCCTATTAAAAAGAAATCAAGCATTAATGAAGTTAGGAATGCTCCCCGTGTTAAAAAAGGGGAAGAAGGTAAAGTCTGTTTCCCAGCACCAAAATTATGAAATCAGTTTAAACAAGTTTCCACCTACAAAGAATAGCAACTACTTTATTTACATAACAAGAAGTCGATGAGGGGATCATCTTTACCTCGGTGTCTCAAACCGTCACCTGAGTTTTCAATCTAATCTGAAAGTCATCAACTCTTGCCTGTTCAGCTACTCCTGTGTAACATTTCGGGATCAGAATCGTCTTCGGCAGGCACCATATTTAGATCAGGCAGTACAAAGGTGAGTTTGCCCGCATTGCGAGAATCTAACGGCAGTTCACGGTCATCATCAGATGGTAAGGTTGAGTCTGACGACAATCGTGGTCTTGGACAAGGTACTCTCTCTGGTTCATTACCAATTAAGCTCGAGTTCGAATCAAGCTGTAATACAAGTGAAGTTTACATCAAAATGGGGCCAAAAAAACTAAGAAACTCTCAACATGAAACATGTATATTCATCCAACCCTAGTTCTTTTCAAGTTCTGGCTTGTGGCTTGATGTTCTTTACAACTCTCATCCTGTTGAATGAATAGAGAAGACGAGTGTTGTGATTGCCAATTATCTTCAAATATAATCAAACTTAATTTTTATTACAGTAAAAATCTAAGGCCATGACTTGGCACACCACGCACGTGACTTACATAACCCCCTTAAAGATAATAATAATCCTGAAACAAATTAAGAGACAAAACTGATATACTGTTACAGATTGGGAAAGGGAGACGAAGACTCCACCAAATCCAATTACACACGCGTCACACCTGATAACATCTCCTCCTTTTTTCGATGGGGTCCATGGACTCCACTTCCACCTATTACTATGACCGAAATGCCCCTCTGTTGTGAAATTTCCTTGGACAGTGGGGGCTGTGCGAATCTTATTTTTGCTCCTGACGGAATTGTCCTTTAGTGAAAAGGTCTGATCTGATAAGGAAGGGTACGGGTTAAAAGGGCGGATCAGTGAAAATCCGTCCTCACTTGAAAATGGTAATAAGGTTTATAACACGGGGGTTGTTTAGTCCAAACGGTAGGGGGAAAACGGCACTTCCATTTTAATAAAAACACTGTTAAACCGATGATCGGAAAGTTTGAAGATGAAGAGAATCGTTAAAGAATGACAGTTCTGATGAACTCAGTGAGTAAGCTGGGAATCAATGAATGACGGTCATTCCAAATCAAAAACCAGAAGGCGAAAAGGAAAAGTCGAAAACAACGGTGGCGATACGTAATTCGGTATGGCCACGCAAGGATGTTTCCGACAGCCCAAAATATGAAAGTAAAAGAGATTCAGACACTTAATAGAGAGAGAATAAGTGAAAAGAAAACCTTGGATCTCGAAGGTGCGACAGGAGGTGAGCGACGGACGTGGGAACTCGTCTCTTCAAAACCGGCGGCGGCGGAAGGAGAAGCGTCGCTACTACCACCGCTCCAACAAAGGGGCGTGGTGGGACTACCACTTGCACTGACGTTGAAATCTCCGTCTCTCCTGGCTTCGCATCGTAGCAACATGGGTTTAGACCTCCGCTGACGTATCCCCCATTTAAATGCAGGCAAGGCATATTTGGAAGCAGGTGGTGCCGCCTGGGCTTGCTTGAGCCTTACCAACAACTCAACCACCAAATTGTCGTCCGCGATCGCTGCCCGAATCCACTCATCTTTCACCATCATCGTTGAAACCAACACCGACCAACGATAACCAAAAAGGAAGAGAGCCAGATATTGACAAATCTGTGGATTTCAAATATTGGATTGGGAAGAGAAGGATAGAAGATACGGGAGAGGAGAGGGAAAGAAAGAAGGATAAAGAAGATGAAAAGTGAGGAAGATGGGTGCGAAGAATAATATATAGAGAATGTGCGATTTGATTTTCTCCTTTGATAAATATAATCAAATTTTCTCCCTCTCTCTGGACTGTGTCATTGTTGATAAGGGTCGGGCGAGAACGCGAGGGAGAGGTGAGAAAAAGAAGAAAAAAAATGAGCAATTGTGTGCCAGTGGGTCTGACACTCTCTCCTTTATCACACATTTGTTAATCGCAATTATCCTCTAAATCATGGGTCCAATGGTAAATTGATCTTAAATATCACAATATTATTTTCGTTGATTGATCACGATATTAATTTTAATATTAATCATTATTTTTTTTCATTCTATTAATCTTATTTTTTACTATCAAATCTATAATATCAATTGGATAATTAGTAATAGCAAAAGTTTTCCCCTTGGTTTTCTACCGTTGGTAAGTCATTTATTTATTTTTATAGATTTTTATTTTTAATAAATCTGTTTATATAATGCATTTTTTTTATGACACGTTAATATAATAGTGTCATTTCTAATGATAGATAAAGGTAAGATATAGTTGCGTATACTACTATAGTTGATCATTAAATTGTGTATATCAGGAGATAAACGATCAATAATCTCAAGCATCAAAAGAATAACTTAAGGAAATTGTATAACGCATGCTTAAATTGTTTTCAATTAATTGAATTATCAAAAAGAATGATTATGGTATTAGATTGTTGTACTTCGAACAATCCTTAGACACAATACAAAATTAGCTGACCCTTATTCCCATATGTAATGAGGTAAGGGAGAAGTATGATAGTATGCTGCCCCCAACGTCAGGTTGAGAACAATTTCCGTAGGATACTTCCAAATTATAAAATATCTTCCGTATGATACAATGATTCATTATTAGTAATTTTTATAATAATATTTGAATATTTATTATAATTATTTTTTATTTTATTCATGAATTTAACAATTTTTGTCTAACAACCACATCAACCGGAACACTGCTTAGTCTTCTTGTACTGCTTCTCTCTCCATTGTTAACTGGATCAAGCCATTGTCCAGTCATCAAGATTTATGTGGACGATGCGTGTGCTTCTTCCTCGGGTTTACCGGCCATTGGCATCCTTGCGCAGGATTCTCAATGGATGGTGCTAGGTGGTCCAATCTGCCTTATAAAATAATACTTTTTTTTTTGTTTAAGATAATAATTAATTATTTCGCAGTAAAGCATTTCTTCCATTTCCATCGTTTCCAAGAGCTTTAAATTTAAATTTGCCAGTGATTGATGGTTTGGGTTTCTATACTACAAGGATTAAAAATTTTGGTTAAATCTTTAGATCAACATACAATTGAATCAAGTTAAAAAAACGTAAATTGTTCAATAAATTTAATTTAAATTTTTCGAATTGAGTTTAACTAATCAAATTTATTCAATTTTTATTTATATATGATTAAAAACATTTATAATATTATTTAATTTTTATTTATACAATTCTTTATAATCATATGTAGAATAGATATATTTCTTCGTATTATTTTCATTAATAATAAAGTATAACTTATAAAATTAAAAAATTCAACTCAAACTTAAAAATCAACCTATTAATTATTTAAAATTTTAAAATTAATAAAATATTATTCAAAATATTCGATTCTATTTTATAACCCGACTTAAGTTCATTTGAGTTTATGAAATAAAGACTTCAGAACTAATCCGGATCAAGAAAATAATTTATGTCATTGACAATCTAACCCTAGTTTAAATACAAACCCAGAAAACCTACTTGTAAATACGAAACCAAAACAACCCTAAAGAGAAAAACAAAGTAAAAAAACTAGACATATTTGCGTATCGATGCAGACAATTGCTAAGCTATACAGAGGAGAAGCTGGGATCAGAAACTAACTAAACATACTTTTCTGAGTTAGCAATTTTTGATCTTCCCCTTGAAAAAAACAAGGGATTACAGATTAGCAATCTGTAACGAATGAAGTCAAATCACCAAGTCCAGCCTTAATATCCTCCTTAAGGCATTCGTGGCGACATCATCTTTCAAAGCAATCCCAATCTTCTTTGTGAAGAACGCCGGCAGCGGAACTGAACTCGGAGGCGGCGATGTTATGAAGGCAGATCCGGCATGGAAGAAGGGCAGAACGACCTTACCGTCGTCGTTTTCAGACTCGGTGGGTCGGAACGGACACGGGATCTGGATCGGAACGGACAGTGGAACTCAGATCTACGTCAACGCTTTCTACAGGCTTATCCGGCTTAGATTCTTTAAGATCTTCGCCGCGTTTGAGGATCTTGACTTGACCCATCACGAGATTCTTGGCCGGAGCTTTTGAGGGGGCGACTGAATGACGAGAAGGGGGAGAAGCGTTGGGAGTACGCTTCCGGCGGTTCGTGCGGTTTGGGTTAAGATTGGGATTATGTCGAGGATTTCTTGGGTGTTTCACGGAATTAGGAAGCTTTAAACAATCTTCTGGGTTGTGAACTGCAACACCCATGATGAAACAACGAGGAATCTACAAATTAAAAAGGAATTTCTGCAGAAGAAGTTTAAGAGAAGAATCAAAGAAGTGGGAAATGCGGAAAATCAGAGAAGAAACAAGGAACAGAGTTCGGGTTTGGAAGGAAGGAGAGGTGACGAGTTAAAGTAAATTGATTGAGTGCCACTAATCACACGCTCCTGTGCCAGTTTCAAATCTTGTTATCCTTATGACTTATTAGGATGATTATTTCATCAAATCAAATTAGATTTACATAAAATAGTTGAAGTTTATAATTTTATATTTTTTTTCTTTGCCGTAATTAGTATATTTTTCTTATCTTTATGATTAGTGACGGTATTTGTTTTAGTATTAATAGTTGACCATCAATATTTATTATTATTTTTATTTTGTTATATTATTTTTTTAAAATTTTAATAATTTTGTTTGTATGATATATATTTTTTATATTTATGACACATTTTTTAGTTTTTTTTCTCACTATTATATTTGATATTGTCATGATTAATCAAGACGGCGAATATTTATTATCGTGTTGATTCTTTTTGTTTTTCACGTTCATATTGGATTTAAATATGCTATTTGTGTTAATGGATAATTTGTTCACGTCACTCAACTATAATTCACGGTTTATCGATAATCTTTCAATAGTTTGATCTCCTTTTATAATTCATTTACAGATAAAATTATATATGTTCGTTTTTTTTTTGTTCGAATTTATTTAATATATTTTAAATTTTTTTATATGATCTTAAATGATTAATTTTTTTGTATTAATGATTATAAAAAATATATTATTATTATATGTTTAATTTATATTTTCTATTAAAAAATATCTAACGGGTGGCCTGGATGATACTAACACGCTTCGGAATCCTTGATGTTAACTTGAGTTGGTATGAGCCACGTGTTGAAAAAGGTTAATGAAACATGTGAACCGCTTTTAAAAGCAATCAAGGGTCACCCGTGACTTGAGGGTAGGTTTTGTAATTCCGTCGAAAATGAGTGGCCGTTTGTGGAATTAGAATACGGCTTTGAGGGATATCTCACTGAAACAGCTGGAGCAATCTTGTACGTATACGTTTCAACTGAGGAATGGAATGACGTGACGGAGGCTAAATTACTGACACCGTTTGCTTTTAATTTTACCTTTCTGATACCGTTTGACTAATATTTTCAGAAGTAGCACCATTTCTGCTGAGTTGTCAAAGGCGCGTCCCCGGAGACGCGCTTTACCCGTTTTTTCGCCGAGTTGGATGCCACGTGTGAAAGGCGCGTCCCTGGGGACGCGCCTTTGCCATATTAGCAGACACGTGTGGAAAGCGCATCCCCGGGGACGCGCCTTCCATTAAATGTCATAAATTCCCCCATCCGTTTTTCCTAACTACCCCTCCTCCTCTCCTATATAAACCCCCTCAACCCTCCCTCATTCTTCACACCAAAATCATCTTCTACTCTCTTATATAACTCAAATTCTTCAACTATTTGAGTTTTAAATTTGTTATTAGTGGTAAGAAATTTATTTTTATGTTAGTATTTTTTTAAATAGTTATTATTTTTATATTAATATATTATGTAAATATTATTTTTTTATTAAAATAATATTTATATAATTATTATTTATTTAGAATTATTAAATTTTTTTTGCTAATTATATTGTTTTGTCTACAGTTATAATGGAAAACGAAATGCTGTTGCGATTGGATATTGATCATATCTCCAGACATTTTAGCGATATGGTAATATTTTTTATAATTAATGTTAATATTTAAATTTATTTTTATTTTAAAGTTATTATGAATTTATATTAATTTTTATTTTTTATAATATATATTATTTAGGATGCTGATCGTATTTTAGAAACTTTTATTAAAAATTCACGTATACCGACACCGGAACGTATTTTGCCATATTTGGCTTCTGCCGGGTTCGGGTATATTGCAACAATTATAGGCGGTTGCAAACTCGAACCTGTCCTAATTTCTGCACTGATTGAGAGGTGGAGGCCCGAGACACACACTTTTCACCTTCCATGTGGAGAGGCAACAATTACATTGGAGGATGTCCCTATGCATCTGGGGCTTCCCGTCGACGGAAATATGATGTGTGGTATGGCGGATGGTGATTGGCAATCAATGTGCATTGATTATCTTGGAGCTGCTCCGCCAGAGTTTAATGGAGGTAGAATAGCTTTATCTTGGTTGAAAGCTAATTTTGAGGTTTTAAATGAAAATGCTTCAGAGGATCAAGCAAAGGCATGTGCTCGGGCATATATTCTACGAATAATTGGAGGAATATTGATGCCCGACAAATCTCGCAACCAGGTGCATTGTATGTGGTTGCGGCATCTGATCGATTTTGATGAAGCTTGAAGATATAGTTGGGGTGCTGCAGTTTTGACATTTCTCTTTAGAGAAATATGTCGGGCGACGAATTATAAGAAAACTGCTATCGGTGGATGTCTTCTGCTTCTACAATCATGGGCGTGGTTCCGCATGCCTTTCTTATGCCCGATCGTGAATGAACCATACGTATTCCCCTTATTGTTGAGGTAATTTTCGAACTAAATTTTGATTTAAATATTTTCAATTAAATAGGGTGATATTTAGTTTATATTATATTTCATAGGTGGTCGATGAAAAGAAAGGACCATAAAAGTATACCTACTGGGTTAGAGGAAATTCGTTTACTTATTGATACGAAAGCTGGGTCTGAGGTATGTTTTTAAATTTGTTTAATTATTAATATTTTAATTTAAAATGTTAGATATAATTAGAATATTTTATTTATTTGAATTGTATATTTATATTTCAGTTTCAGTGGATACCTTATGCGAGCGATGAAGTGAAAGCTTGCATCCCACCCCACCTTAGTGGGTCATTAGAGGTATGGATATCGGTTATACCTGTTATATGTTATGCTATTATTGAGTGGCATCCAGTTGATCGCGTGCTCCGTCAGTATGGTTGTACGCAATATATTCCTGGAGCTCCTAGGAATTTAGACGACATGCATAACATAGATAGACGGGGAAAGAAAGATGTTAACTGGGTGGTGAGACACAGATATTGGATTGCGCTTTGGGAGAACCGATATAAACTGTTGGCCCCTTGACAATATTACGCTGAAACTGGTCATATGGTTACGGACAACTATATGGACTGGTTTAATGAAAATGGGAAGCCGTTTCTACTTTCGGTGGAAGCACGAGGGGTTAACATTCCTAGGCGCCGAGAAAGACGTCAACCGTCTCAATATCATCGTCCCCCGACGCGTGGATGGAGAGAAGGCGCTACCGGTTCTGCATCAGTCCAACGACAACATCCTTATTCGTCGATGCCGCAGGGGTACATGCCCAGCCCTCCACTTCATATGCCAAGCCCACCAGTTTACATTCCGAGCCCGCAGGGTTACATTCCAAGCCCGCAGGGTTACATTCCTAGCCCGCCAGGTTACATGCCTAGCCCGCAGGGTTTTATACCATATGGAGGTGCATATACGACTATGTTTAATGATCCAGCATATGGTTCATATGCATCTTATTTGGCTGGTGGTGCTTCTCCGCAAACACCTCAATCTCCATCTGGATCACATACATCGATGCCAATGTTTCCACAGTTTCCACAGTTTCCGGGGAGCGATGGGATTGTTACTAGCACTCATCCAGGGTCGTTATTTTATACAGGCCCTTCAGCCCCTTCAGCGTCATCTACACCAAATGAAGAAAATGTTGCTGATGATGATAGTGAAGATGAGGAGACTGAAGAACAAGTTCCACGAAGAAATCCTCCACGAAATAGGCAACCACCGCCATGTGGAACTCATTCGAGAAGACGACATCGGTGATCCATTTATATTTAATGTTATTTAAATAATTATATTTCAGAATTTTATGTAATTTGGTTATGTTATTTAAATGTTTCATGGTTGTTACATACATATTTTTTAATGTTATTTTTTATTCACATTTAACATTAAATGTTTGATAAATGTTTTTAAAATACAAATTATAGTATTCGAAATTTAAAATAAAAATAAAAATAATATTATTCAAATTTAAATTTAAAATATAAATTATAGTATTCGAAATTTAACATTAAATTTCAACTTAATATTCCAATTGTATTCGAAATTAAAAGTTATATTCCAATTATAGTTCACAATACTTAAATTGAAATTAAATTTATCCATACATATGATTTTATCATTAACATATATATTAAAACGTATACATTAAAATCAACTTATGTTGAGTTCATCGATCGACGGAATCAGCCAAGAGGGGGTGAATTGACAATTTATTCAATGTCACATTTCAATGCTCATTCCATACAATTTCAATGTCACAATCAACTTATCACTTCACATTTATTCAATTTATCCATAACATTTTATCTAATTTATTCAAACTTCACATAACGTTTTAATTTAAGTTATTCTTAACTTGCTGAACTTTCAAAAGAAGTTAAATTTTGGTTATAATTTACCTGATTTACTGATATATCTAGTGTCTCCGAGGGACATGAGTGACATAATAGGGCAATGATAACATATTCTCTGATGACATAATGGAAGGCGCGCCCCCGGGAACGCGCCTTCATGTGAATAGTGAAATAATAGGTACTGATATATCTAGTGTCCCCGAGGGACATGAGTGACATAATAGGGCAATGATAACATATTCTCTGACGAAATAATGGAAGGCGCGCCCCCGGGGACGCGCGTCCCCGGGAACGCGCCTTCATGTCCCCTGAGAAATAATAGGTAATGATATATCTAGTGTCCCCGAGGGACATGAGTGACATAATAGGGCAATGATAACATATTCTCTGATGACATAATGGAAGGCGCGCCCCGGGAACGCGCCTTCATGTGAATAGTGAAATAATAGGTACTGATATATCTAGTGTCCCCGAGGGACATGAGTGACATAATAGGGCAATGATAACATATTCTCTGACGAAAATAATGGAAGGCGCGCCCCCGGGAACGCGCCTTCATGTCCCCTGAGAAATAATAGGTAATGATATATCTAGTGTCCCCGAGGGACATGAGTGACATAATAGGGCAATGATAACATATTCTCTGACGAAATAATGGAAGGCGCCCCCCCGGGAACGCGCCTTCATGTGAATAGTGAAATAATAGGTACTGATATATCTAGTATCCCCGAGGGACATGAGTGACATAATAGGGCAATGATAACATATTCTCTGACGAAATAATGAAAGGCGCGCCCCCGAGAACGCGTCTTTATGTGAATAGTACTCCGATTATAGACACTATTATATGCAACGTATTATAAACTTTCAAAACATACTTCAGTTCACAATCTTTCAAATTCTCAAATTCTCAAATTCCCAAACTCTAAATTCTCAAATTCTCTGAAAATGAGTCGTCTTTCTGCTGTTGTTTTGTATGATGGAGAAATTAAGGAAGCTGAAGAGGGGGTTGTTTTTGAGTCAGATCATTATATCCCCTTAACCTTGAAGAGAAACATCACAATTGAGGAGTTAATCGCAAAAATTTTGTTAAAGATTCGTGTAGCAGGCCAGAGAAGACTATCTTCACTTCAGTACAGATTTCCTACTGAACTTTTTCCGCTCACGTATACATCATTTCAGCTTTCAAACGATGATGATGTTTCTATGATGGTTGATGCTCATATGGGGAGTTCACAATCTCTTATTGAAATGTATGCCACTTTTATTGAGGTTCGTGCAACTCGTGGTCTCTCATATTCCTCTCACTTAAGCATTGCATATCAAACTGATCAAGTTGATAGCCCGACACAACTGATCTGTAATGATTTCACATCATTAATGGCGGATCCAACGCCATATACCATGCCATCAAGTTCAATAGGAAGGCATTCATCTGCAACTGCTTATGATCTCAACCCACGTGGCTTCACCAATAATCCATATTACAACATCTCTTCTACTTCAAGGGGCAGACATTCATCTGCCAATGTTTTCGACTTACATATGGAAATGCCAACAAGACGACAGTCTATTCACATCTCACATGATACAATGGCCTCAAGTTCAAGGGGAGGACACGCAAGCGGGAACTTATTTGACCTCAACATTGGATTATCGGAGGAACCCTCATCTCCACCAGAAGAACCTCTTCGGGAGCCAGGTGCAGATGGTGCTGAAACGGGATTATTCGTTGAACCTGACTCACCACAGTTTAACGTACATTTTGATGATGACGAGGATGACGTTTCGATAAATACAACACCAGCCGAACTTCCTGCACATATGTATGAGGCTGATTATGATGCAATGTATGAGCCTGAATTTCCAGATCTTCATGATGTTGGCAACTATGGACTTCAATCATCAGTCAATGACGATAATTTACATATTGGAATGGAGTTCGCATCGAAGGAGGAAGCAATGATGGCAATAAAGAGTTACAATATTCGTAACTCAGTTCAGTCCCGAGTTGATCGATCTAACACGGAGAAATATGTCTGCTACTGCGTCCAACGTCACAACGGATGTCAATGGATGGTCCGTGTATCAAAAAGGAAGAGGAAGAACAACTTATGGGAACTAACCAGATACAACGGTCCTCATACATGTTGTGCAACAGGTATAAACCAGGATCATCCCAACTTGGACTCCAACATTATTTGTCAAGCAATCATGCCCATTGTGAAGCAAAGCTCTCATATAGCTGTTGCAGTGTTGATTTCTGCTATACAGTCACAATATGGGTACACTGTCTCATATAAAAAAGCGTGGTTGGCAAAACAGAATGTCATTTGCAAACTTCATGGCGAATGGGATTCCTCTTACAACGAGCTGCCCAGTTGGTTTCATGTTGTGCAAAGACTTAATCCCGGGACAATTGTTGAGTTCGAAACTCAACATCATTACGTGAATGATCGAATGGTTCGCGATCGCTGCCAATTTTACCGAGTCTTTTGGACTTACCCTCAGTGTATTAATGCAGTCAAGTACTGTAAACCAATTGTCCAAATTGATGGTACTTTCTTGTATGGGAAATACAAGCAAGTTTTATTATTGGCTGTGGTCCAAGATGGAAACCGCAATATTCTTCATGTTGCGTTTGCCCTCGTTCAAGGAGAAGACACTGAGTCTTGGGCTTTTTTCCTTAAAAATTTACGTTTACATGTTGTCACCAGGGAACGACTATGCATTATTTCAGACCGAGGAGCCGGGATAAAAGCAGCAATGGACTCTTTGGGTACAATGTATAGACCTCCACATGTTCAACATCGTTATTGTGTCCGTCATATTGCTGCAAACTATTACGGAAAATACAAGAAGAACGATGAACGTCAGTTAGTCGTGCGGATGGGTATGTTACTTTTTCCCAATTTTTCTATCAATTTCTTATTACTTATTTATACTTTATATTAACTATTACATATTCCTAATGGCTTAGGTTACGAACTCTTACCTCAAAGGTTTGAGTCGATGCTACAAGAGCTGTTTGGCAAAAATAAGAAGGGGTGCGAGTACATTATGGACATCAGCAAAGAAATGTGGACAAATGCATATGACGGGGGGTATCGCTATGGTCATATGACAACAAACTTGGCTGAAGCAATAAATTCAACCTTAAAGGGGGCGCGTCATTTACCAATCACGACGTTGGTTAAAATGACTTATTTTCGTTTGGGTCAACTCTTTGCAAAGCTCGGTGGACAAGCTCTTACTTGGATGCAAAACGGACATATTTACCACCCAAGACTAGTAGTTGATTTACAGAAAAAAGTGGCTGCATCAAATGGGATGTTAGTTACAAATTTTTCTCGCACCCGTGAATTATTTCGTGTAACCGAAATGCCACGTCCGCTGCAAGGGATTGAAGCTAACTCTTTCAGAGTTAATCTGCAAGAGAGGTGGTGCGATTGTGGTTTATTTCCAGCACTCAAATATCCATGCTCTCATGTCATTGCTGCTTGCTCACATTCGCATTTGGACTACAAAAATTATGTTGATCCCGTATACCAACTTTCACAAGTATTCAAGGTATATGAATTTGAGTTTCCGCCCATAGGAAACGAAAGGGACCCAAATGAGATTCAAACTTGGCTTACAATTGTACCAGATCCATTGCTATTGAGGGACTCAGGTCGTCCAAAATCTACTAGAATACATTGTGATATGGATATTCAGGAGAAGTCAACATAACAAAAACGATGTGGGCATTGTAGAAACATCGGGCACAATAGAAAAAAATGTCCAGCTCTGTTATCATCATATAACCGTTAACTCTTATGTAATTAATATTGTATTTAAATGAATGTTTTTGTTTCTAATAATTTAATGTTATTGCATTTATATAATTTGTCAATGTATGTACACCTAAATAATTTTTTTAACTTTTAAATACATAAATATATTTAATATATTTATTAATATAATAATTAATATTATTAGTTATATTTTTTTTTAAAATATAATAATAATTTCACCTTCTAAGTAGAGAAAAATATTAAATTAAACAAATTAAAAGTTATTAAAAAATTTATGTATACGATGACACATTTCATGTTCTGATTGGAGGATTAAATTTATTAAATTAAATTTTCAATAAGACTAATTTTATAAAATATGTAAGTCTTGAAGATTAAATATGTAATTATACTAATTTATTAACTTATGCATCTATATTTTCGTTAAATATTGATATGAGATGACTAGATTGATAACATTTAAATAATTAACTGATAAAATTAATAGATCGATAATCAAAATCAAAAATAATCGAAACTTGATAATTCTTACATTATAATCGAAACATTTTACATAATATATTATTAATTTATAATAATAATAAAAATAAACTATTTATTATAAAACAAAATACGTGTCTGCTGAGTTGGCAAAGGCGCGTCCCCGGGGACGCGCCTTCCACACGTGGCATCCAACTCAGCGAAAACACGGGTAAAGCGCGTCCCCGGGGACGCGCCTTTGCCAACTCAGCAGAAAGGGTGCTACTTCTGGAAATATTGGTCAAACGGTGTCAGAAAGGTAAAATTAAAAGCAAACGGTGTCAGTTATGTAATTTAGCCGTAGACGGATGCCCTCGGTAAGCCGATTTGATGGGTTAAATCATATTGAGTAAAATACACATTGGGTCCCCAGACTATATAGAATAATCTCTTGACTATTAAAAGTTATAAAATTATCTCTTAACTATAGATTTTGTTTGTTGAGTCTCTCGACTATTAAAAGTTACATAACGATCACCTGACTATTCATATATTCTAAATTTGTCATTTTTCGTTAAAAAATTGACGGTCATCTGAGTTAAATATTAATATGCTGGTTGAGATACAATAAAATATGATATTAAAATTGTTTGAATTTTATAATCATTTGAGATTATGAGATCATATGTTATAATACCTTGGCCAGTAGGTTAACGTCCAACTCAGGTTATCATCAATTTTTTAACAGAAAAAACAAGTTTGAAATATATGAATAGTTGAATAACTATTTTATAACTTTTTAACGGTTGATAGACTTAACAATATATCATCTTATAGTTAATGGATTATTTTATAAATTTTAATAATTAAGAGACTTAATAAAATAGCACATATAATCGTGATCATTTGTATACTTTACTCATTTACCCAATCATATTTTTACGCTTGAAGTTATACCGTATTTTAGTATTTAAAGATATTTTTATTAAATAAAATAAATTACAAATTTTTTGAGACTTTTTTACTTTTATCTTTTAATTTTTTTAAAACTAATATATAATATATACCACGTGACACATTCTTAAAATATCACATTAACTAAAATGGAATTAAAACAACATACATAATTCATTAAGAGTTCAAAATCAAACGAAAATAAATTTAAGTATCAAAATAATAAGATATAAATTAAAATTATTTTATATATTAATTTAATGATTAAATTTGTTGGCCGAATACTCTACTACCGAAAACATGAGCTTAAATCTTGACCCATGGCCTAAAGCCCAACAGTACACAACCCATCAGTTGGAGGGTCCATTTCTGATTGAAACTCATAAGGCCACACGTTTAAGATTTTTGAAAAATAATAAATATGTATTATTTTCTTTTAAATTTATATCCATCTTTATCACTTTAATTTGGATTTATGCCAAAATTAGGTGGAGTGAATTATATTCTCAAATCACAAATTGCAAAATTACTAATGACATTAGTAGCTCCTGCATCGTTTATTTAAAAAAAATAAAATAATTTATGAGACACTCTCAATAGTTAAAGGATATATTATTTTATTTTGAGATCTTAAATTTGAATAATTACGTTTACATCGTATATATAGGTAAAACTTTCGCGATAATATTCTGAAATAAATTAATTCACGAGCTAATGCACTCCCAAGATTAATTGCTCAAATAGGGTGAAATCCACAGTGTTGACCATAGGTCGCCATGCACTACGGGCGACCTTGTAGGTCGCTATGCACTCCGGGCGACCTACCCTTGCTCAAACAGAGAGAATGAACGTGTTGCATGGCACATGCACGTCCCAACACAACACATAGGTCGCCATGCCCTACGGGCGACCTTGTAGGTCGCCATGTCCTCCGGGCGACCTTGTAGGTCGCCATGCACTCCGGGCGACCTACCCTCGCACGGCTTCCCTCGGATTCCCTCGCATAGCTCGCTCGGTTGCCCTCGCATAGCTCGTTCGGATGGCCTCGGTCGGATGGTCTCGGAGTGCATGACGACCTACGGCCAACACTGTGGATTTCACCCTATTTGAGCAATTAATCTTAGGAGTGCATTAGCTCGTGAATTAATTTCTTTCAGAACATTATCTCGAAAGTTTTACCGTATATATACGTTATAAATAATTACAAAAGATTATGAATAGATAATATTTTTATAATCACTCAAAATATTAAAAAAATAAAACTAAAATGAAATACTATTAATATTAAGAATTGGAGTTTAAGTGTGCAAGGTGGGGGCAGTTTGTCTCACAGGCACAGCTAGCAGCGTGTGGGCTGACACTGTTTTTTCAAACACAATGTTCACCTAACGCGTGACCAAGGCTGTGTTTGGTGAGATGTACATCTGATGTGTACCATCTACATTCATTTAATCTTCACTTTAACTCAATTGATTGCACAAGATTTCTACAATTTATGTATTGCAAAGAGATTAATAATAGAATTTGATAAAACTCATACAATTTATATAAGAAGTCCAACACAAAAACTTTAATATTTATACGCTCATACAATAAGATAAAACTCAATTAGTATTATTCTTCTCGAAAATAAATTAAAAAACAATAATAATCAATAAGATGGTTTTGTCTATAATCATATGTGGATGGCCTTTGCAATTAAAACCTTAATCATTAATGCTTAAAATAATTTTGTGAAGCATTAATTTTGGATAATTTTTTTATAAAAGCTATCATAAATTTTTTGAATATGATTAAATAATCGCCATTAATTCATAATTAATAAATATTACAAAGTCGAAAGCTCTGCATTATATAAGAAAAATGTATAAATAAAAGAAAGTAACATAATAATAATTTTTTGAAAAGTATTTACAAAATTTTTAAAAATCTTGAAAGGTTTTATTTAATATTTTTTTCCAGAAAAAAATTGTGTGCCTAAGTAAAATTTCTGAGATTTAATAAGAATTTTAAAAATTTTAGAAAGAAACTCAATTGAAAATATTCAAAAATTTTGAAACATAATAAGAAATTCTAATTCTTTTGAAGGACTAAATGTTTGATTTTCTAAACCCTTCTTCTTATGGCTTAATTGTTAAGAAAGCTTCCCTTAATTATTTTGTTTTTTAGCTTATATTTCAACTAGAAGCTAAATTTTAGAAAAATGAGATTAATTTTTAATTAAATAGTTATTTTCATAAAATTTAAAAAATTAAAAATATTTGAGTATGTATTAATCTTTAAGAGTTATATTTAAGTGCACGAATCAAAATGTTATAATAATTAAGGAATTATTGTTATTTTTTGAGATTTATGGAACAAACATCACATATGCAGGAGTATAAACGTTCATATGTCAAATGATTTAGAGTTTTTTAACAAATATAATTATCAGTGATGGATCCATTGACGACTGAGGTGGACACTGAGATCCGAATTTTCTTCAATTAATTGCTTATTTTATTGATAGTGTCCAGCCTGAAATTTTATTTGTTTATATCCAGAGATCCTAGTTTTCTTTAGTTAATTACCTATTTAAATGATAGTGCACATCCTAAAATTTTATTTGTACTAACTCATTCAAAAAATTTATGTTGTTAATATATATATATTCACCGTAAAAGATATTTCTAAATCTGTCATTAACTACTGTTTTATATTTATCTTAAACTAATAAAAAATATATCTAATTTATCAAATTATTATTAGTTGTTATGATATTATTAACAAATGTAAAATTTTAAGAACATTTTATAATAGTTATTTAATCATAATTTAATGACTTCGGAGTTCGGATGTACTTTCATCATTAAAAATAATACAAAAAATCAGGCTTCACAGAGATCCAAAACAGAAGAAAAACACCGAGAGGCAAAGCCTAGAAAGTCTACATTTCCACAACATCCAAAGACAAAAACTACATCTTTCCCTGTTCTTAAAGTCTGAGTCTTGGTTCATATATCTCTAAATTCTCATGCCTACATGATAAGTTTATTATATTAACACTAAGTTCTGGAAAAATCATTGTGTGAAGAAGGATTTGCTGTATATGCTTCTCTTGCTTCCATTCCTGAAACCGTTGCTGTTTCCGCCGTGTAAGGCCCTGTTTCATCCTCCATTTCTACTCCAATCTCTCCAGGTACTTGTTATTTGCATCATTCTGCTCCTGAAGCTGCCCATTGCCTTTTCTTCTTCTTTCCACTGTGTTTGCTAATGGAGATAACTGTTTGTTTGTTTGTTTCTGGTTCTTAGTTCATCATCTGTTTGTTTGTTTGTTTGTTTCTTTTGAAAATTTTCAAATTTCATAAAACGACCACAAAGGTCGGTGCATTTAATACTTTGAACGGGAACTCTTTGCTTCCCAGTTAACACGCAATCTTTATGACTGTTGTTTTTAAAATTTTATTTTACTGATGAAGACATTTCCCTGTTCTATCTCTTGAGATTTCTTGTTTGTTATGCTAAAAAACAGCAGGGATTCGACTTGGAAGTGAGGAGCACTGGAAAATGGATCCGCCTAAGAAACTGTTAATAGCTCTCATTATTGCTTGCTCTTCCTTGGGTGCAATTTTCTCTTCCTTGTTTTGTGTATGGTTTTTTTACAGGAAGAATTCGAGCAAATCCTCTAAATGTGGTGCTAAGAGATCAGGTAATCTTCATTTGAGCGAAAACCCACATCTGTTTTACCTTTTAGTTGTGGAATTTTGAGAGTTGCTCTTTTTTTTTTATGAAGACGGTGAAAAAGGGAATGGGTTGGCACCATTTCTGGGTAAATTCAAGTCTATGAGGACGGTTTCGAAGGAGGGTTATGGTTCATTTATGGATTATAAGATACTTGAAAAAGCTACAAATAAGTTTCATCCTGGTAATATTCTGGGTGAAGGTGGATTTGGATGTGTTTACAAGGCTCAATTCAATGATGGTTCTTATGCTGCTGTTAAGAAACTTGACTGTACAAGCCAAGATGCAGAAAAGGAATATGAGGTACTATTTCTGCAGAAAAACTTCCTTTTTTTATGTGTTTTACTGTTGAATTCTTGTTTTGGAATTGCAGAATGAGGTCGAATTGCTTTGTCGATTTAAGCATCCGAACATAATTTCGCTGTTGGGTTTTAGCAGTGACACTGACACAAGATTTATTGTGTATGAGTTGATGCAAAATGGTTCTTTGGAAACTCAACTTCATGGTAAGAACTTGAAGAAATGAATGATAACTTCTCTGGTAATGTATGGATCTCATTTCTGAAATTCTACATCTTTAGGCCCTTCTCATGGCTCGTCGTTAACTTGGCATCGTCGGATGAAAATCGCTTTGGATACAGCAAGGTAAGGTTCTGTATAACTTTGCTTATTGCCCTTAGTTAATGAATGTTATTAAACTAAGTCCCAACTGTTGACCAGAGGATTAGAATATCTACATGAGAATTGCCATCCACCAGTCATCCATAGAGATCTGAAATCATCTAATATACTTTTGGATTTGGACTTCAATGCAAAGGTAATAATTGTAATGTAAATTGTTAGACCACCTTCTGTCTTTGAACTATTGTTTATTGACATTATGAATGTCTTCCATGAAATCCTTTGAAGCTCACTTTCTGGATACAGCTTTCAGATTTTGGTCTTGCAGTGACTGATGCAGCTCAAAACAAGAATAATTTGAAGCTTTCGGGTACTTTAGGTTATGTGGCTCCAGAATACCTTTTAGATGGTATGTACAATCGATTTCGATAGTTTTTTTGTTTGCGTTATTCGATATAATTGTTTTCATGTTTTGATCTTGGTAATATTATATGCTGAAATGAAGTAACTCTTTCTGCACATGTGCTGCCACCCCTAGGCATATTTAGTTGGCTTCACATGAGTGTAAAGCATTTTTAGTTGTTATAATTTTGATAAGATGAGGGTCGGAGTATGAATATATGCGATGTCTGCAATTGTCGGGAAACTGGGGTCTCGGAGTGGCATGTTAGAAACACTGATAAGAAGGCTAAATCTATTATTATCTGCTTTTTTCTAGGTAAATTAACAGATAAGAGTGATGTTTATGCATTTGGTGTTGTGCTGCTGGAGCTTCTACTGGGAAGAAAGCCTGTAGAAAAACTAGCACCATCTCAATGCCAATCGATTGTCACATGGGTAGGCCTTGATCTAATGCTACTTCTTCAAGTGAAGAAAACAAAGCAAATAATGATTGAAAAATCTAATGCCATTGCTATTTATGAATGCAGGCCATGCCTCAGCTTACTGACAGATCTAAACTCCCGAACATCATCGATCCGGTGATAAGAGATACCATGGATCTGAAGCACTTATATCAGGTTGGTAATAGTTTACTGATGAAACTAAACCACTTGGACTGACATTGCTCACTTGGTTGACAATTTGATCCAATTCTAAATCTAAATAGCTAAGTGAAATTATAATTTTCCAGGTTGCCGCTGTAGCAGTGCTATGTGTGCAACCGGAACCGAGTTATCGTCCATTGATAACCGATGTTCTGCACTCACTTATACCTCTTGTTCCCATGGAGCTTGGAGGGACTCTAAGAGTTACAATACCTACAGCCCTTGACCCTACGAACCGACACGTTCGCGGTACGCCCTGACATGACACGAAAACAAACTGCCACACGATCGTTGATGTTGCAACGATTAAATCATACATCCACATTAGTTCCATTGCATAACTATATGCACAGATTTGGGTGATAGTTCATACCTTTTGAGGATTGTTCATGTCTTTTGTAAATAGCCCTTTTGGGAACAATGAGTTGTAAGATGATATATGCCATGTGCCGTGCTGCTCTTATATTAGTTTGCTGTCAGAAGAATTGGCATTTATGGAAAATATTGAGGATCTCGTGGGAAGTGTTACCATATTATGACAATAAAATAATAGGGTTTAATACCCCAACTAGTATTTTATTCGGTTTTGGTGACCCGATTATTTATTTTTTAAAATCATATTTGATGTTTAGTTTTGATTTGTCTATTGTTAAAAAATTAAGGGCGATGTTGTTAGTTTAATGTTGAGGATATGTATTTTGATCGAGTTTTTTTAATAAACTTTTTAATATTTTCCTTGTATGATTCTTTGACACCGTAAAATCAAATCAAATTAAAATTTCATATACATCTGTAACTGTGATCTTGGTTATACAAAATGAAAAAAAAGTAATAATATTCAGATTCAACGTTTTGTTAAAGCGCGTATTAGTGAGTAAAAGTCTATGGAGTCGTGCAACGAACTGAGTCGACATCTCTGTGAATACAATTTTACTTTGACAAGCCGTCTTCCACAGTTCAAACTTCACGAATCATATTGTTACGTTATCTTGTTTGATTTATTTGATAAGGGATAAAATTGTAGTACATTTGAATGAATAGATGTAAGAGTGCTTAAAAATAAATTTTATTAAATTATTATTATGATAAAAATATTGATATAAAAGTTCATAAATAGAGAAAATATTTAAAATTATAATAAAGTTTGTAAATTAACACATAATTAGAATATTTTTTATAACCTTGATATAATAAACTAGTCACTCCAGATCATACAAGAAAAAGATTAAAACTAATCTAAAAAACTCAAACAAATACGAATGCATCGGCAAACAAACTACAACATGAGATTAAATTACTGAAAGATCATCGACAACTGCAAATCGTGTATCTAAGTCCAATCTGATGGTTTAAAAGAGGAAAGATTAATAAGATAACAAATAAGCGTCATCTTGATCGGTCGAAGCAATATCAAATTCAACGTTAAAAAATTTGAAAAAAATTAACGAAAAACTATCAAATGTCCGAAAAGATACTATGAAGACAAAGGAATACATGCCATATAAACATATTAATAAAAACTAAAAAGAAGTAAATATCTAACATAAGAACGTAAATATAATTAATATATATTCAATATTATTATATATAAATAGTAATTTGATTTGGTCAAACATAGAAAATTATTAATATGTTTAGTCAACATTATTTTGAATTACTTTCTATTTTATCTTTTTGAATAATAAATTGAAATTTCTCAAAAAGCATGCGAAAAAAATGGAAAATTAATATTTCAGTCCCCCAACACAACCCCTTGAATACGGTCTCCTTTAAACCCCCCAATGTTATATAGATTTGAACCTCATCTCTCTTAAATCCCAAAATCGGCTAATAATGTCCCTCCAACGCCAGCACCATTCTTCCTCCTTCCCTTCTTGCTTCCGCCCCGCCTCCGCCGCCGCCGATACCTTCAAAGCGTCTCCACTGCCTCCGCAAACCGCTGGTGAAACCAACCTTACAACAAGTTTCTACCACACAAATCTTGGGCTTTTCTCCCTCACCTGGTCCCGTACCTTCCTTGGCTGCTCTATCATCGTCAACCTCTACCCTTCCTCTCATTTCTCTCACTCTTCGCCTCTCTCTCCCCCTTCATTACCTTCCTCCTCCACCCTCCGTTTTCATATTCTTATCAAACCCTTCGTTTTTTGGAAGAAATATGGGAACAAAAAGCTCAGCCCCGCCACCACCGCTAAACTCCATGTCTTCTGGGACTTTTCCAGGGCCAAATTTGGACCCGGTCCAGAACCCGAATCTGGATTCTACATCGCCGTCGTTGTTGATCGGGATATGATACTTCTCGTCGGTGATTCTACCGAAGAAGCTTACGCCAGAACCAGAGCTCGAATTCAAACCCCCGGGAAAGCCCAAGCTCTTGTTTCGAGAAGGGAACACCTGTTTAGCAACAAATTGTACACTACAAAAGCCAGTTTTGCCGGCAAAAGGAGAGAAATTTCGATCGAATGTAGGGTAAACGATGATGCAGAGCTTTGTTTCTTTGTCGACAAGGAAAGGGTATTGCAAATAAAGCTGCTGAAATGGAAATTTAGAGGCAACGAGAAGATTCAAGTCGATGGAGTCTCGATTCAAATCTCGTGGGACGTGTATAGCTGGTTGTTTGATCGGGATTTGAACAATGGGCATGCGTTTTTCGTGTTTAAATTTGAGGATGAAGATGAAGGCTCTGAAGTTCTCGAACAAGTAGTGCCAGTAGCAGTGGGTGCTCTCAACGAGAAGAACGATGTCGTTCAGTGTCGGCCGAATTCACCTGGCGGCGGTGGCAAGAAGAGGAGAAGCTTGCTGACGACGGCTAGAAGCTCGTCGTCTTCTTCGATTTCGACGTCTTCGGCTTCATCGGGAGGATGCTCGTCGGTAATGGAGTGGGAAAGCATTGAGGAAAGTGAGTTAAATGCTCCTACTGGCTTCTCTTTGCTTGTCTATGCCTGGAAAAAGTGAAGATTCTTTCTTTCTTTTCTTCATTCATTTATGGTTTCACTAACCCATTTGTTGGAGAGCATAGTACAGATAAGAAACTTTTTACGTTAGGTTTGAAGAAAATTATAGACAGAGATTCATTCATGTCTCTCCATTTGGTAATGTTGTTTGGTTCTAATCGAAGATACTGTACCAAATTTAAGCAGAATGATCAAATCTCCGATTTTTATATACTAAAAGGAGGACTCGACCCATATTTGACCAACACTTTAGCTTCTTTTTATATGAAAACTCACTCCTAATATTTCACTGAATAATTCTTTTAGTTTATATTTTTTTATTGGTAAAACTTTCGAGATAATGTTCTGAAATAAATTAATTCACGAGTTAATGCATTCCCAAAATTAATTGCTCAATTAGGGTGAAATCTACAGTGTTGGCCGTAGGTCGCTATGCCTTCCGGGCGACCTACTAGGTCGTCATGTCTTCCCGGCGACTTACAAGAGATTGCATGTTCCATGCACGTCCCAACACGCTGGGCATCCGAGACCATTCGACCGAGGCCATCTGAGAGCATCCGAGGCCATCCGAGAGCATCCGAGGCCATCCGAGCGAGCTATGCGAGGGAATCCGAGGGCAACCGAGCGGTCGCCATGCACTCCGGGCGACCTACCCTCGCTCGGTTGCCCTCAGATTCCCTCGCATAGCTCGCTCGGTTGCCCTCGCATAGCTCGGTCGGATGGCCTCGATGCTCTCGGATGCTTTCGGATGGCCTCGGATGCCCAGCGTGTTGGGACGTGCATGACACATGCAATCTCTTGTAGCTCGCCGGGAAGACATGACGACCTACGGCCAACACTGTGGATTTTACCTTATTTGAGCAATTAATCTTGGGAGTGTTTTATCTCGTGAATTAATTTTTTCCAAACATTATCTCGAAAGTTTTGCTTTTTTTTCTATTGTTTTTGTTTCTTTATCAAAATGTCTTGTAATTGGATTAAAAATTATTAGTTGACTATCTGTTAACACTTGTGTTGATGCGATAAATATTGAGTCAAATGTGATGAAATTATATGTATCAATGTATATATAAAATGATGACATAACGTATATTACATATCTAAGGTGATAATGTAGTAATATCTTATATATAAAGTGATGACGTGATATATATATCATATATCTAAAGTAATGATGTGACATATGTTATATGTCTAACTAACATGAAACATAATATATATCACATATAAAAAATGATAATATGATATATGTCCCATACGTTATTTAAACACAGAAGACTTGTCGCATGAAAGATAAATATTGATTATTAGTCAATTAATAATTTTCATCCGATCTGAAATCATATTAACATAAAATAAAATATTAGTATTAAAATATTTAAAAATAAAATAACTATTAAATTAAATGTTAGAGTAGAATTTTAACATTTTATTTTTTGAACTCATTAAACGATCTGAGTAGTAGAAAGATATATTGTTATTTTTAGAGGGTTCGGATTCGTGCAGAATATGTATACATTATCAATGATTAATTAAAAATTTAAACAGATTATTATCTTTTAATTATCCAAACTGCTAAGAAAAAAACAGTTTAACTTTTCAGATTTTTAAAGCGGAATGACTATTTAATAATAAACACTTAAACATCTTTGTAGATCGATATTAAACTTTAAGAATAACAGTTATTTTTTGATCACTTAACATGGTTGGTTCGAGAGTGGGACAAGTTTGTTGTTTGCGTGGTGGATCTCAAAGTGACTTGATGGGTCAGTAACCTTAAAAAAGGGGAAACTGGATGGATAAGGATCCAAGGAATAAGGTGGTGAGAAACGGCCAAATGTTGTCGGTGCTTGATTCCATTTCTGACCGTAGAACATTGCTTGGGTTTTTGTTCAACAAAGATTGCATTTGTACAAAACAAGGCATCAATTTCTCCACATTTTCAGCTTCATTTGTAAATGCTGAAATGGGTTTCAAACTTCGTGTCTTTTTTACTTTTAAAAGAATAAAATATTAGGTAAATCACATTTTGATTGTTATGAGCGTTTAAATGTTTTTTATTAAATAATTGGGGTAAAAACTCTCATATGTATAATAATGAGATGATGATGCAACTAATTACCTAAATCATGTGGGATCGAGTCCACGGAGGGTATTTCATAATTCATAGATCTTCTACGGAAGCTGCTTTCAATTTGGTGTTAGAGACAGTCTATTATCTTACCTCCCTTACTCCATTACATATGGGAACAAGGGACAGCCATGTAGGTTTCCTAATTGTCTTAAAACGGATTAGTACTGCCAAATCTAACTGGATGATTTAAAGAGCAATGCTTTTCAATCATTCAACACGATAACCCCGACTGCTGCTTCGGCTTTCTCAGTGCTTCCCTTTTCAGTTCCAGTATCCATGCTGTCGCTTCCATTCTCCGCTTCTTCCATAATCACATTGTGTAAGTCCTCCATTCCAACTTCTGTCCCTGTGGGAGGCTGTTGGTTAGGTGAAAGAATCCGAGATATGCCCCCACAAGTTTCTTCCAAAGAAACGAGGTTCTTCTTGAAATCAAGGCTTGCTTGATTCTCATCAGGATTGTCCTCCAAGATCTTGCATATCTGCGACGAATAGGGAAAATAAAATCAAGTAGGCTATTAATCAAAAACATGATCCTCCGACCTCACTTCCATTTCGATTTCTAAGACGCTGAACAAATTGCAACAATATCCTATCCACTTGATCTACCAAATTCAAGCCCCTTCAAACGCAATCACGTACCTCATTGAAATGTTGAGGCAATGCTAGTCGGTCTGCATCATCATCGCAAGCAGCTGCAGAAATTTCTGCTGATGCTGCCAAAGACAAGGATAATTCTCATCGTCACCAAAGCAGACTTGGGGATAGTAAATAGATAAGGAAGAAACTCTTAAACCAACACAGAAAGCACATAAAGGTGTCAGGAGGGCGACAGGCTGTCTAACATCTAATCGTTCTTATTCAGACACCATGACAAATGTGATTAAAAGGATGAAATTGTCACCGTGACGACTTTAGTGTGTCTTGTATACGACAATGGTACTTACATATGAGAATGATATCTGATATATTGTACGTAGGTAATAATTTTTCTCAACTGGTTTTATGCTTGAAGAAATTACAGCTTACCAATTACTTCTATTGGAGGTATCTGGTCAACCACTCTGGAAGGTATCTCTCTTGAGCTTGCACTTGGAATGTCAGCAGCCCTTTGTCCACCCTCTGGCTCTTCACTTGTCCCCTCATTTGTGTTTGGTTCACCCTAGGAACAGAATTATGGACGCGAGCAAGCAGTAAGTCAGCAAGTATCTTAAAGTTTATAACCGATTTAATATGAAACCTGGAGTCATGGTACAAGAAACTAGAAGATTGTCTGCACGGCCAACGATTGGACAAGACCAAATGGATTATCTACAAAAACTTCTAGTAATTGAACACCTTAGTTAGAAGTAATGGATTATCTTAAAGTTTAAAGCTCATAGTAATTGGTCGGGCCAGAACTTCTAGTTCTAACCAGTATTAATATCTCAGCCAGACGATGGCCATTTATAATTAATAGAACACTACCTTAGTCAACATAACAATTCCAGTGAGAAGTAATTGAACTTGCGTAGTATTCTTTCTGAGTTTCAGCATTGAGCCCTTTTTCCAAAAGAAGCACCCTTTTCTTGACATATTCAACCTGCTTTTTCTGCACATCTCTAAAATGATACAAAATGGAAGAATCCGGGTACGATTGTGTTTGGTTAACAGCATCAGTAACTCCCTGGCTTATCCCACCTCCTACTCCATTCCCAGAGTCATTTACTCGAGTCTGGTTTCCACTAGATTCCGCATTACTTGCATTAACTCGATAATGCACTTGAGAACCAGCTTGCCCTGGAGCAGGAAGATATATAACGGGAAGACTCAACTGATAGGAAAAACTAAAATTCCTAAACCATATTTTATACGAACTCCAACGACATGCACACAGATCATTTAAACCCCATTAGAAAATGAACAGAAAATGTCAACACTAGGAAAATACTAGCTAATTCTAGCCAGCAAATAACAAATAAGAACAAAAAGCCACTGTGCATACTCTTTTATTTCGTCATAAGACTTCTGCTTTAAACGAGATGCAAACTCCTTCCAGTCAAAGTCCCCGACCCCAAACCTGATGCAATAAAAATTATTACAATCAAAATAACATGACACTTGGAATATTAGAGGAAAGTAATACACTCACCCACAAATAATAATAACAGAAAGAAAGGGAGAGAATGATGAAATTAAGTCCATTAAATAGCACAAAAAAATAATAACAGAATGACAGACCTCATCAATATCTGTACAAATGAAGCCCTCGGACTCTGATTGAAACCAAGCACCCTAAATGACTTTCCCTCGCCTTCCATTAGAGGAATTGGCTCCGTACTATCCGCTGCAATGATTAGAAATTGGAGAAATTATGGCTACCATATGAATAAATTATTGCCATCAAAGCGTTAACACCCTTTGAGGACAGACAAAACATACCACGATTTCTCTTCCTGTAAGGCCTTCTACCAGATTGAGTTCCAGATGAAGTTGTATCACCATCAGTCAGTTCAGCTTCAAAGTTATCATCCTCGCCATCAGAGCTTACATCTTCCAAACCAGCAAGGTCATCATCTTCAACGGATACCATCTATAGAAATTTAGAGGGCAGAAGCCTTAGCAAAAAGAATAGAAAATATATCTTCTGAAGATTAACACTAGGAAATGAATAAGTACCACAACCACATTAGTAACCAAAAGATCAATAAGCAGAGCGGAGCTGAATCAACTCCTGAGACACCACAAATAAATCAATATCTGACTGAATCAAATTTTGAGTTATGCCAGTATAGCATAACACATACCTGCTTACGGCTTCTCTTGCCTTTTCCTAGAGAATTGAACTCCTCAACTTTTTGAACTTCGTATCTGTCTCGTAACAACTCTTCCCAGTAACTGGTTCTTTCAGAATTGTTCAGAGTATTTTTATTCCCCACGTCCACTTTTTGAACTTCTTCCTCTGCAACAGTTTCTTCTTCTTCTTTATATTCAAAATTAGCTACCTGAAGCAAATAACAGTAGTTCTTTTTCTTTAAAAACCCAAAAGGCAGTGAACAATGGACAGCGAGTCTAAAAGGGAGTGACTGCATGTCATTCAACAAACTTGCAACAGCAACTATATATTGACGGTGGTATACATGGTGAAATTCTGTATTTGGCAGTAAAGCCCAATTAAATAATGATAGGTCAGACTTGCTCAGAGCTTCACCATTTCAGACTTCATACCCACCACTGTTTTAAATGCCGTTAATTGAAAAGGCTAAAAGTGGATATGCTACATCCCAAATACATCCAAACCAGGTGTACACCCATTTCTTATTAATGAACCGTCAACGAAGAACAAGCAAAAAGACCCAATACGAATGTCAACTCCAATTTTTCCATTGGAACAGATTTCATTAAACCGCCAATTCATGTAACTGACCTTCAAAACTCTATTGCTCTTTTAAAAAGTTTGACTTCTCAAATACTGGCAAGTGCAGTATGTAACACAAATATTGACAGATGGTTGCCCTAACATAACTGGACCAATGGAGAAATAAACAGCCTTACGTATATGGCACAGGCTAACGCGTTACATGCTGCACTTGCCTGTGATTAAGAAATCAAACCTTTGATAAGAGCAATATAATTTTGACAGATGGCTGCCCTAAAATAACTGGACCCATGGAAAAATAAACGGCCTTACATATATGGCACGGACTATGGTAGGGTGATGTAATCAGACTAATAAGCTCAGGATGCACGCAGATAAGAACTCTTTCTTCCAGAAAATGTTTACGTAAATTGTGCTAAATTTGGAGTTTTAACGAAGAGGATTTCGGGAAGGAAAGCAATTAGCAACATTTTTTTTTGATAAATTATAAAATATTATAAAATAGTAATAATTTATAATATTTGATGATGTTTAAATAACCCCAACAAATACAATCATATCAGTATTACTTCACAATTAGAAATATTTATTTAAATTAATTATAAAATTATTTTCATGTTATAATGACGGCTTGTATTTGGTGCTGAATACATTTCCATTAAGAGGTCTAACTGAAAAAGCGGCATTTCTTCTCCACCACCACCAAAAGGAGAAATACACTTCCCAAGTGCATTCGCAGATCTAATGTGGGCTGAACGACACAATTCGAATATACAACTTTCTAATGCACATTGGGAGAAAGATTCGAGTGGCCGGAATACGCATCGTCATCTCGAGCTTGAGTCATCTCCTCGTCTCGGGCCTCGACGACTACACAGCTAGAGTTATCACAGTGCGTTAAAATCGATTCCAAACGATGCAAGAAGCAAATAACTGTATGACTTTTTAGTTCATCAGACAGTAAAAGAATAATACACAAAAAGTTAAGATATAAAAATAGACAACCTTAAACGCCTTCAAAAACCCATCTTCCTCTTCATCATCCGGTGAAGCCTCTTCATCGCCAACTTGTTCACGATCAAGTAATCTATGAAAGGGAAAAATAAAACCGAGAAATTAACTTCAAATATGAAGAGACCATCATCAATCAAGGTGTAGCACCAATAGTGAATAATGGATTACCTATCAATAGCATCATCATCATAATGAATTTGGCGGGACTTTCCTGCTTCATAATTTTCATCTGCAAATAGTTTCTTTGAGCCATATCAGATGATGTCATCAAACTACTCCTAAAGTAAACAATAATGAATTAAATTTCCAGTTACATGATTGTACTCTTTCTTTCTGGAGAGGAAGCAAGATCTGACAGTACACTGTACAGTAACTCAACATCTCCCAATAGACACAAAAAAATAGACTTCCATTCAATAGAATATGTATAAGAAATAGAGGGTTGGAACTTGAAGAAGTCACAACACGTTATGTTGGTTTATTGACACCACAGAGTACAGACAATTAGCAAAGACAGCAGAGACAAATGTGTTTCTGTAATTAGTTGGGATAGCCCAAATGACAATCTACTTTCATGTCAAATTCCAACTGTGTTGTCATTCTTCAGCAATCTGTTAGCTAAAGGTTCTAATTTTTCTTCTAAAACCCAGTTTATTCCAACATTATAATATAGGGATAAATCCCAAAGCTACACATGAACTTCGATCCAATGGACAATATAATATAAGAATTTTGATTTGTGCAATTATATACATGAAGCTTTAATTTTATTTGATTTGACATGCTACTAATACGGTACCTAAGTGGCACAATTTTAAGTTTACTTATTGCATGCACACACATAAATGCTTACACGAAAATAGTTGGATCCTTATAACCTCATACCTAGTATCCTTTTATAAACTGCTATGTCATAGATCAGAAGTACCTGATTAATATTTTGAGCCTTTAGCCTCCCAACAACAAGATGCTCCAAAACCATTTTCTTCTTTGTCAACTGCATCATCCTTTCTTCAACGGATCCTCTAGTTACGAGCCGATAAATCATGACCTATAACACAGAAAAAGCTCTTCATAGGAAAATAGAGAAGGGGGGAGGGGGGGGGGAGAGAGAGAATGGTTTGCCTTATCTAAATCAAGGAATCAACTTGCACCTTATTCGTTTGGCCGAGTCGATGTGCTCTAGCCATTGCTTGTAAATCAGCATGAGGATTCCAATCACTGTAGAGCAAGAACCATATATTCACTTTTCAATTGAACAAACCAAAGGGAGAATACAATATCCCTAAACCTTAAAATACTATATAAAACAAATAAACAAACTGAAAGCCATCAAAAGAAGGTTTCAACATCACATCGGCAAAAAAGTAATTGTTCATGCATAATCCTAATATTCTGCCACATGGTATTGTAAATGCAATATCAGGTTTCTGGTCCTTGATCATTCGGGTAGTGTTCACAACACAATATGCAACTTACTGAGCTGCTACAAGTTTTACATTAAATTCGAGAATCAAGTTCTTTCATCTCCGCAGGCTGTCTTTATCCATCATCTATGGAAACACTTTCTTATTGTTGCTTTATGCTCTAATCCCAATTCATAGACAAGTTTATCTTACCTAGCAGTCAAGATTTACCCTACTTAAATGAAATAAAGCATAAAACTAAACCAATCAACAACTATGGAAGAATGGATTTCCATCATATAAATCTCCCACTGCAACAAAAAATAAAATAAATAAAAAAGCAGAAACAAAAAAAAAAACGGAAAGGATATATAAGAGGCTAACTGCTTGACCTATCATAAATGATACTGTATCTGCAGTCGCAAGATTTATACCCGAGCCACCAGCTCTAGTAGAAAGCAAAAAGCAAAACCGAGAAGAATTTTTGGCATTAAACCAATCTATGCGTATCTGCCTCTCTGCTCCACCAACCTTTCCATCTATACGTTCATATTGCCAATTCTGAAAAATAAATAAGGGGCACCAATAATAAGTAAAGCTTCTTCATTTTTCAGCGAACCAACAATTTAACCATAAAATCTTCATGCTAATGCAGATATTACCATGTAAGTACAGTAATCCTCCAATAAGTCCAACATGTGCTGGAATTGTGAATATATAAGAACTCTGTGTCCCTGCTCTTTAACCTTTATCATCATCTTGTCCAACAGTTGCAGTTTCCCAGAAGATTCGAGGAGCTGCCTGTAAAGACAAAGAAAATGTAGAAGCAGAAGACAGAGGCATTTACCAGATCAGTTCATAATGCTGAAGAATAGTTTCAATAGTAGAATAAGATCAAGAAAAATGAAAAAAAATATGATAATAATTAGCAAAAAAACACGCATATAAGTTTACTTGTGTGCTTCATTTGCTTCTTTGATAACTGGTTCAACCCCTTCCAATATATAAGGATGACAACATAGCTTCCGCAACTCCATAACCACGTTGATTAGAGATATCTAATCCAGGAAAAAAAACTAACGTCAGCTAAGTAGTAGGGCAACCCACCCTGCAAGCAAATGGATGCAGGAAAGAGAGAAAACTTATTTCATCAAAACAAGTGAGCCTACTTGTGCACCACCACGTCGGGTAAGTATTTGATAATTATGAGTCAAAATAGCCTTGTAATATTCTTTCTGCTTGCTACTTAAATCAACACGTAAAATTAGTTCTTTTTTTGGAGGAAGTTTCTTCATGACATCCTTCTTCACTCCTGCATTCATAATAACCAGTACCTACTATTTCAGCAAGATCAGTATATACCCAAAATTGAATCCAAGAAATATAGCTTTAGCAAGTCCACATGAATAAAAATATCATTTCCCTATAAAACCAAAGCCAAAGTGAAAAGCCTGCGTTGCTTTACAGGAGCAGATGTCGAACAAACAAAAAATGCTGTCCACAGGATACAAGAGTATTGAAGTCAAATCCTTTAGCAGTTAGACTACATTCTTTGCACGAGTTAGAATGAAGAAGCAAGCAAGCAAGACAATAGTGCATATGATCCTGTGTAAAAGTTTAAGATATATACTTCTAAGGAGATGCGGGGCCAACATTTTATGAAGCCTTGATATCTGCTCCTCCTGACTAATATCCTTAAATTCCTCCTGGAACTCCTCTAAACTTCCAAACTACATATAGGAGAACCAAAAAATGCTTTAGAAAATGCTCAAAAAACTTCAAAATCTTCTTGCAATTCTACATTATTAAAAAAATCATATTTCATATAACAAAATTGATACTAACCTTTCCAGCATCAAGAAATTGCATTAGCATGAAAAGTTCATCCAGATTGTTCTAAAACCAAACAAAAGTCCACAAGTCAGTCATAAATCATAGTATTATACATACAGAAAAACTAGTGCATGTAAATTCTGAGGTAATCACAAAAGGAAAAAAGAGAAAAAAAAAAGACAGATTGGAATAATCATAAAACGTTAAGAACCAGCAAAAAGCCAGAACTAGAACAAACTTAGTAAGCTTCTTGCATCCTTAGGAAAGAATTGACGGGCCAGTAGAACATAAACAGAAACAAAGTTATTCAAGGAACTCCATAATACGAACGTTTTATTCGTAAACAAGCTTTCGCTTTATTTAGAAATAAATACAAGCACTGCATGCATATTTTATGTACAATGGTTAGCAACAGCTCTTACTTACAAAAGAGAAATATGATGCCTGACTTTTTTTTTTGATAAGATTTGAAGGCCTCATTAAAAACCACCTTCTTGATTAATGGAGTTAATGTGTAAACTCCTTAATCAGCTGAAGATGGAAAAGTGTGCCTTATAACTTTATTGAAAAAAGTAGGAATTACAGCTAGAGGAAGAAAACCCAATAACCCTTACAAATAATCACTCAAAACAAAATACATAAAATTCAGCCTATACCAGCTTTTGCTAAGGCATCAGCCTCCATGTTAGTTGTCCTTGTAACCCATCTAACAAATCCCCCAAAAAACCTAAGTTTAACAACTATATCTTTAACAATATAAGCATACACAGCTGGACAAGAATCAGCTTTAATAATCCAGTCCACAGCAACCCTGCTGTCACTCTCAACAATCAAACGAAATTTTTCCCTCCCTTGGATAGATGAGACGAAAACAAGTCCCCTTTGAATAGCTTTAAGTTCCTTCAAAGTTAGAGGACCCGGACCCTCTGACTCCTGAAAAGTTCCTAATATTGCACTAAGATGATCCCTTAAAATGCCTCCCAACCCACTTTTCTTCCAATCACTACTAGTGGCATCATCCACATTCAGTTTAAGGAAACCTATAGGAGGAGGACACCAGGGAAAATTAGAAGACTTCAGGTACTTGTAGGACGAATGGGAATCCCCTATTGAAGGGTCTGAAATCAACGAGTCTTTAGGAATAGAGATATCCTTATACTTAGCTAGGAACCAAGATGCAAGCCTGACTCTTGCTAAAAAGAATAATTCAATCTGGTCCAACTTCCCCCCTTCAAAAACAATTAAATTTCTGGTTTTCCAAACGGTCCAAATAACAACCCCAGGAATGAATGACCATATAGCAGAATTTGGCTTCAACTCTTCCCAGCCTGAGAGAAGTTTTAGCATCTTCATGAAGAACAGAACTAACACTCCACAATTGTAAAAATTTATTCCATAATGCCCACACAACCGAACAGGAAAAGAATAAATGCGAGGAAGACTCATCGACCTTTTTACAAAGAGGGCATAAGACGTCATCAATTCCTTGAACTCCTCTTTTTGCCAATTCAGTTTTAACAGCAAGCTTATGCTGCACAATTTTCCACAATAAAGTTTCAACTCGAGGTGGTAGTAATCCTATCCAAACAACCTTCATCCAGAATTGAACCTCTTCGGAACCGAAAACACATTTCTTAACACAAGAACTGACTGTAAACATACCATCCCCACTGCCTTTCCAAATTAAGCCATCACTGGATTCTGTAGACAGAGAAATAAGAGAAATAGTGCTCATCAAGTTACACCATTGTTCCAACTCCCAATCATTTAAATTTCTCCTCACTTGAACATCCCAAATCCAGCCCGATGGATGAAAATCTCCAAACTCACATAGCTTTCCTGATTTATTAATAGCGAATCAAAAACAATCTTGGAAAAATAACCTATAGCGGATATTCTGTTACCCAAACATCCTGCCAAAATTGAATGTGCTTACCATTGCCAACTTGAAAGCTACATAAGGAACGAAAATTAGTACCAAATGAATCTTGCTTGAAATAATTATTAACCACTGCTCTCCACTGCCAAGAAATACCAGCTGGAAGATTACTGTCAAACAATAATCTAGAGGAATCGAAACTGTATTTAGAACAAATAAATCTCCTCCAAACCGAATTTCTCTCGTTTGCAAATCTCCAGGACCATTTCCCTAACAAACCTCTGTTCATGGAATTCAGATTACGTACTCCCAACCCTCCCTCATTCTTAGGCTTACAAATTTCATCTCATTTAACCCAGTGAATTTTCTTCTTGCCATTCCCACCTCCCCATAGAAAATTAGACATAATAGAATTGAGAGTCTTAAGAATTGAAGCTGGAATCTTAAACATTGACAAAAAATAAGTGGGCAATGAGCATAAAACAGATTTAATCAAAACCATCCTTCCAGCTAGTGATAAAGTCGCTGCCTTCCAACCTGTCAATTTTGAGTGAAAATTCTGCACCACCGCTTCCCAAATAATTGAGGAATACTTTATTGCACCTAAAGGGAGACCTAGATAATTAGAGGGAAAACTACCCACTGCACGGCCAATGAAATCTACCCAAGTTTGAACCTCCTCTAAAGATATGTTTACTCCAAACAGTCTTCTCTTCTTGAGGTTTAGCTATAGCCCTGACATAACTTCAAACACTCTAAGCACTCTCTTCACATTCATGATCTGCATCTTCGAAGCCCCACAAAAAATGATTAAATCATCCGCAAATTGTAAGTGTGTAAGATTGAAAGACCCTTCCTCCTTACCAACTTTCAAACCAGAAAATAAACCCTCTGAAACCGCCTTTAGGATTAGTAAATTCAACAATTCCCCTACTAAATTAAATAATAAGGGAGAGAGTGAACAACCCTGGTGGGAGAGAGTGAACAACCCTGTCTTAGCCCCTTTGCCATTGGAAACTCCTCCGTTGGAACCCCATTAACCAACACCGAAATCGAAGATGTAGTAACACATCTCCTAATCCAATTAATCCAAATAGAGCCGAATCCCATTTTTTCCATTACCTTGAACAAAATAAGCCAATCAACAGTATCGTAAGCCTTCTTGAAATCAACTTTCAAAACACAGCCCTTTAACCCTTTCTTCCTCCAATAATCTATACCCTCGTTTGCAATTAGAGAGCAATCCAAAATCTGTCGACCGGGAATGAAAGCAAATTGAGTCGGACTTATGATATCTCCTATACAACTTCTAAGCCTCCTTGAAAGACACTTGATTAAAATTTTGTAAACTCCTCCCACTAAGCTTATGGGTCTAAAATCGTCAAGGCTCCCATATTAGACCCTTTAGGAATAAGTGTGATGAAGGTATGATTAATACCATACTCCCATTCTTTCCCCAAAGAGAATTTATGAAAAAAATCCATAATGTTATCCTTTAGCACAGGCCAAAACCTTTTGAAGAAACCCAAATTCAATCCGTCCGGTCCCGGAGCTTTGTTACTATCACAAGACTTTAGAGTCTCCCACACTTCCTCCTCGGAAAAAACCTTCTCTAAAAGACTACTTTGTTTGAAATAGATTTTAGGGAAATGCAACCCTATATCATCAACCTCCAGTGTAGACCTCTCATTGAAAATTTTAAAAAAATGATCTTTTACAGCAGCTTTAATAACATCTGGGTCTCTCGTAAAATTTCCATTCACCTTTAAAACAGTCAATGCATTTTGTTTTCTCCTCACCGAAGCACAAGTATGAAAGTATCTTGTGTTTCGATCACCATCATTCACCCACCTTTGTCTAGAATTTTTATGTCAAATCTGCTCCTCAATTCTATGAAGTCTCCACAATTCTCTTCTCACGCATTTAACTCATCAACAATCTCCTGAATTGAACTGCCATGCCTTTGCTGTGCTACCACCTCAAGCTTTTGAATTTTATTTTCTAACTCAGAAATTGCAGTTCCCGGAAACTTGCACTTCTTCCTTGCCCACTGTTTGATGGCTAATTTAGAGTTCTTCAAAATACCAAGAATTCCTGATTTTCTCTTGCGCTTCTTGCAATCTGTTTGACAAACCATTTCCTGGAAACCATCTTCCTCCATCACATAATTGTATAGTCTAAAAGGCTTGTTTCCCCAATTTACACCTCCATTTTGTAACAATACAACATTGTGATCTGATATGGACTTAGGAATAAGTGACTGAATAATCTCAGGAAAAGAAGCCAAGAATTATCCATCCACCAAGAATCTGTCCAATCTAACAAAAGTGGGATCATCTTGGTTATTACTCTAAGTAAACCTTCCCCTCTCCATAGGCAGATTAATTAAACCTACAGACTGAATAAAATGAGAAAAAATCCTCATTGAAACTCTATTCTGTGCTCTACCATCTTCTCATCTTCACACAAGTAAACATTGAAATCTCCTCCAACACAAACCGGCAGATTCTGTCCCGAAATGAATTGACTAAGTTCTTCAAAGAAGCTTTTTTTCCTCCTCCACAGAAGGACCATACACATTAATGAGGACACTTCTGAACTCATTAAATCTGAATTTTCCTGTAACCGCAATGAATCTTCTATTTATGCAATGATCTTCCCTCTCAAACACTTCATCATCCCAGCAACATAACAACCCCCCTGAAGAACCAATAGCTGGCGATTCAACAACCCCTTGAAAACCATTTAACCCGTTTCTTCTGAGAAAAGACTTTTGTATCTTCTCAGCTTTGGTTTCTTGAAGCCAAAGAAAAGAAGGATGAGAGTTTGCAACTAATCTCTGCACCGCTCTTTGTTTTTCCTTTTTACCCAAACCCCTTATATTTCATGTGATTATGGCTAAGTTTTTCTTCATAATTAATAACTGAACAATTCCCAAAACCCCAATACGACTCTCAATTAGCCATATTACAACCTTTCTCTAAGTTAATTATTTTTTCCAAAAAAGATCCCTTCCTCTGCTTGAAGGAAACACCCAAAATCTGACTAATTTGCCATGTAGCAACTGCTTCATCTAAGAGGTCTGAAAAGACTGAAGAAGCTGCTGTAGAAATACTGACTTGATCTACTGCTTCCCTACACAATAATCTTTTAACTCTTCTACTGGTCAATCGGGAATTGGATAGAAAAGGTTGTTTATCCAAATCACAGCCTACAGACTATCCTACTATACCTCCACCACCGGATTCCAGGACTGAATTTGGAATCTCACAATCTAGTAAATTAAGCCCTACTGTTTTAGAAGTCTGCTGAACATCTGAGCAAAACGGATCCTTAACCATCTTTGAATCTGAAAATCAAACTTTTAAATTCGAGAATTTTATCATACAAGAGTTTAATGGCTTTTAGGTACGAAGATAATCAGAAAATAAAATAGATATAAAAACAAATAAAAGGCTGGGAAAGAAGAATTCATCTTGAGATAGCAAAACATGATATGAAAGGAATAACATGCAAATAATTGTGCCACTGCTGGAAAGCATGTTCATAGCTCGTTGAACAAACTTTAATGCCATTGGTGATAACTTTCACAATCTCCAATGCAATAACGAAAACAAAGAACACACCTGAAGAGGAGTTCCAGTCAAAAGAGTACGGTGGTAACTTGTATACTGCTTCAATGAAAGAAACAACTTCGAATCCTTATTCTTGAGCCGATGTCCTTCATCAACGATCTACACAATCAATCATGTATGAGCAAAAAATCACTTAAAAAGACTACCAAACAGACTCAAAGAGCAACAAGATATACCATGCACTCCCATTTTATTGGCTTTAATGATGTTGTGTCCAAGTTAATCATCTCATATGACGTTAAAAGAACATCAAATTTTATCCTGTCTTGCTTGCTTTCACTAACAATTCGGCCAGACTTCTTTTTCTTTATCTTCTTATGACTTTTTTTAGGATGATAAAACTCGTACTCCCTTATTACTGCACGAGCTTGGGCAGAACCTACATACATAACCTGCATCATAGTATTCTCGATTAAAATAGCATAAATAGGGAACCATAACTTGTAATTCCAAATTTTTCATCTACAGACAACATTCATTTGGGGAGCCCATGTTGCAAACTCCCGTTCCCAGTTCCGTAATGTTGAAAGTGGTGCTACTACCAAATGAGGAGCAATCTTCTCTTCAAAAAGAGATGCTAAAAAAGCAATACTCTGGATGGTTTTACCTGCAAGCAAACAAGAAAAAGCATTTGCAACCTAGTATATAAGATATAAGATATAAGCTACTCAAATTCCTTCAAAAAGTAAACCGTCTCCAAACAGGAAGTACCAAGGCCCATTTCATCAGCAAGAATTACATGTGTTTGTTTGGACCAAGAGAAACGCAAGAAGTTCAACCCTTCAAGTTGGTAAGGGTGCAATGTGCCTAGAAATCCATTAAAATGATTTCAGAAATTAATAATGACCGACTATGTGTGAGGATACTTAGACAAGTACGAGATTGCAGGGAAAAAGAAATAGAATGTACCTCCAGAAAGAAACTCGGGACTATGTTCATACTGCTGAAATTCCTTTGATTTTTTCTTGGACTTAACAGCATCTTGAAAGCTGCTTTTTTTCTTACTAGCAGATTTACGAGATCTAGACCTAATTGTATTAAATCTCTCAATTTCAGGTTGAAATGCAGATAAGTCTGATTCGAACTCCCAATAACATTCATCATAAGGAAGTTCTTTATACTTAACAAGGTATTCCTTCTCATCCTCATCTCCCCTGCAGAAGTTAGTATCCATAACACACATACATTAGCTACTGAACCAGAAACCAAACTTAAACCAACTCACGAAAACACCAAGTCAGATTCACAATCAGTAAAGTAAATAAATATCCAGAATTCAGATGATAACGTACATGAGGATGATTATTGAAATCAGATGATCAAAATCAAGGACAAAGAAGTATGATACATGTATAACATATGTATGTGTGTATGCATATAATAAAGTTATTAGATAGATGAACCTGCAAGCAAGAATTCGATCAACTGTAGTCCACTCAGGTCTAATGGCAACAAAGTCATCTTCGGAGCTATTCTTTGATTCCATTTGTCGATGGAAGTTGTTCACCTTAGTCCTTAAACGAGGATTGGACTTGAAAGCTTTTAGGAATTCCTTCTCAGGTACCCTAACATCACCATAGTAGATATATGGTTAATGTTTGCTAAAAACAATATTATAAACATAATTCATCTGAAAATTACCAAGTGCAATGCAAATAAGACAATCCCTTCCACTTTACAAGATACCGTTTCACAAATATTTGCTTTGAACCCGTTTTGGAAGCATCATTATCATCAGCCACAGTAGGACGCGTTTCGAAAGCCAATATCTTGTCAAGATCGTTCAGAGGGCTAACCTGCAAGCAAAAAAGGGTAACTCTAAGCTGCTGTGAAAGGTTCACAGAAATCCAATATATAGAGATAGTAGCAATATCAGAAAACACTATTTAATCATACACATTCAGGGCATCTCCAATTGTCATGAAGAGGAGGAGTTTTCAGTGGAGGAAGTAAGCACTTAGGATGGTATGCATAAGTACATGTTGCACAACTCAGGAGATTCTCGGTTTCTCCACAGGCTTGACATGAGTTTTCTTTCTGTGATTTCAATCACTAAAAATGGTTAATGAAGAATAAAACAAGTTACCAAGAACCATAT